>NC_085137.1:84425938-84643913 GCF_035046485.1 Aedes albopictus | reverse complement strand
AGCATGTCCCACAACAGCCAATTACGTGCTGAACAATAGAAAAACACATGGATCTTCTAATTCCCATAACTATTTTTCATAAGGCAGTGGAATTTCAACTAAGAATGTTCTAAACTCTTCAGGAACTTGGAAACTAAATTTGGAATTTTTCTTCCCCCAAGAGTAAACAAAACAACCACTAGCGCAGTCTGCAGGCCAATACTGGAAGCTCGCCCCGTCTACTAGTTCAAATTTAGATTACAAATGGTTCAACTTAAGATAACATTCTCCAAGTAAGAATTACCTAAATTTGATAATTTTATGACAAATAATGCGAAATATTATTCGGTTGGTCGATTCTACGATAAATAAGCTTTCATTTGACGTGTTCACATATTGCGTGTGATACAATGCATGAGCTGTACGAGTGCACCGAAAATGAGCTTTCTCTGGGGGGAAATGGGTGAAATCACAGTGATTTTTCAATTACCTGTTTTTCATGACAAAAACGCCTTTTTCAATGCTTTTAAAGTCCATGTTTTCAGGTTATATTACGGAAAGCTGTTTAACATCTTTTTCGGGACAATATTTGCCTAAAAAGTACGTCGTTTTAATGAATTTCGAAATGGTTCAAATTAAGATTATAATTTGACTAGTTCAAAGTTTGATTTCTTACCCTATGTCCAATTAGTTGTCAAATTGTTCTCATAAAAAGATAATCGGGAAAGTTTCAGACTCTGCAGGTTTTAGCTTTTATATCAGTAGTTGTTTACATTTGTTCTTGACATGGTATCAGTTAGATACTTTCAAATGCTGCAAGTTAATTATTTTGTATTGCATCTTTTTCCAGGCGAGAAACCCTTCGTTTGTGGAGAATGTGGTAGAGGCTTTGTGCAGAAGGAAGTCCTCAAAAGGCACATGCTACTACATACCAACGTAAGCAATAACAAATGACCTTGTTTCCTCTTCTGATTTACACTAATCAAAATCCCCTTTCCAGGAGAGACCATTCCCCTGCCAGCACTGCCCGAATCGGTACAACCAGAAAAATCAACTGATTCAGCATGTAAACAAGGTACACACGGAGAATCCAGCCATCACAATCCACAGGTGCAATCTGTGCAGCAAAGAATTTAGGTACTCTTCCGGACTAAGCAGACATATATCGACGCACTACGGTCGAACCTATGACTGCCTTGAATGTGGGCGAGTGTTCAACGACCAGAGCGCCCGAAACCGACACCAGAGAGACGTACATGGCGAAGGTAAAAAGGATAATAAGGAAGCGACGACTTTTTCGGTAATTTAAAGGTAATCCTAGGACTATATCATGATTTTAGAGTTTTAATTCAACTGAATATATACAAACGTCTGCGTTTTAGTAGTGTAGAATATATAACGCTAGATCCTAGAGAGATGTTGATAACCCACGTAAACCAAACTCTTCTTCCCCTCTCGTCGACTTTTGTTTATACAGGAACGTGGAGCGTAGCCTTCGGCCAGACCTCCCTCCACCCTAAAAGTCTACGTGGTTTATGAACTATCCCAAGTCATGTATATTGAAGACTATATTATCACTGCCCTCTCTACGTCAATGAAGTATTTTTCCACTAGTCTAGTGCAGCTGCAGGTAAGTGCTTTAACCCGCGAGCGATCACGCTGTTATATTTTGTACAACACGTTGAAAAAGTCTCGCTTTTAGTACTCATCATTAACGTGGTGCTGTCGGTGGTGGCCTACCACGCGAGTTACGGAAGTTTAATATTGTTTTTTCAATCCATAGTTTTTTTTCCCAGGGCAAAGGCACAACCTTGTGATCAGCTTGATTGCTGTCAAGTCTCTGGGCTTAAATGTATCTTTATTCTAAAGAGAAAGATGCACACTCGTGGTGCCACCAAGAACTGATACTTATCGTGATCACAAAAGAAGCCTCGAGGTTCTTATTTTTATCTTAGTATTTTTGATATATTTTATCTGTTATTGCAAGAACGAAGCTAAAAACATTATTCTTCCCTCTATGTTTTTCCTCTCTATACTTTATTATCACTGTTACTCATGCCTCCTAGTAGTGAAGAAAAACTATGCGCTTCCCAAGCCCAACAGAGCCGTTTATTACAGGATCCCGGCACATCTATTATTGGACTTCTCAAATCTAAAAATAAAGAAAAGCAACAATAATAACCAATGGAAATAATATTTATTTATTTGTTTATTTATTTATTTTTGAAACTTGTAGAGTAAGCGTATACTTTTCAATTTCTACACTCGCAAGAAAATATGAAGGTTGCAATAATTACTTAACTAACTTAATGAATACAAAGTTTCTGCTGATATACTTATTACATTTGCTGATTCCCCCCATTCAACCATTCACTACATTTCTGACGAAAACTCCTGAACGAATTAATATTTTTAATCAAAGATGGAAGCTGATTCCAATATATGACGCTTCGTATGAAAAAGGTTCCTCCATAATGAGACGTATCATGTGTAGGAAGCACAAAGTTTCTATTTCTATTGCTTCTAAAAGGCTGCAACTTATCTTTCAAATATTGATGAGAGGTGCAATTTATTATTTGAAGACCATAAAGCAAGAACGTAATTTAAAGAACTGATAAAACGAACATCCGAGTAATTTCGATTGAAGACGAGTAACATGAGAATATCCGTTGAGGTTGAACACCCAACGTACACAACAATTCAAAGCAACACGTAGTCTGTCCAAACTTCTAGCAGATGCATTCATAACCAGCTCAAGGCCATACATGAAATGAGGAAGTAGCAAGTATTTGAATAGTATAAGTTTAACATTACATGGTAACATACTGGATGTAAGTCTTAATCTTCTTAAACCAGTATATACTTTGCCATATTGAGCATTAATATGATCATCCCACTCAAGGTTGTTTTGAAAAACAACTCTTAAATTAGTCACGTTTTCCTAAGACTCAATCAGCTCACTTCCTTAGAAGATGCTCGGTAACACTATCGGTCTTGTATTTCTTGTAAACAGTATAGCTTTGGTTTTGGAGCCATTTATTTGTAGAAGGTTTTTCTCAGACCAATGAAGTAGCCTGGCAAGATCAAGATTGACTAAACGGGCGATTTCATTTAAGTTAAGACTATCAGAACAAAGATAAAGCTGAACATCATCAGCAAACATATGAATTTGACAATGTTTAAGAATACTTGGCAGATCATTGATAAACATCGTAAATAATAATGGACCCAAAACTGATCCCTGGGGCACACTGGATATAATAAATAAAGATTTAGATAAACTATTATTTGCATAAACAACATGCTTCCGATGACATAAATACGATTTGATTGTATTTACAGCCTGACTAGAAAAATAAAAATTAGATGATAGCTTTTTCAAAAGTAAACAATGCGACACTCGGTCGAAAGCCTTTGAAAAATCAATACCGTGCCGTGCCCTAATACCGTGTGCCTCCTAATACCGTGTATTTGACAAAAAACTCAAATATTTTACTAAGTGTATATTTTTTAACCTTTCAGGACGCGCGCTGTTGTAAAAAGTACAACACTACCGAAAAACCTCGCTCGTCATATACAGCGCGAGCGCGGTGTAGTTTCGGTTGCTTGATGACGCGCGTCCTGAAAGGTTAACTGAGTAACTAGTTCAATCATTAGCATATTAAACCTTCTCAAGTTAGGCGTGAAAAATTTGGCACATATTTACAAAAACAAGCAATTAAAAATATTTATAGAATGTGAGTGCAAAGTACCAATACACGGTATTAGGGCATGGTTCCTTTTGTGTTCCAAATACCGTGTTTCGGCTAAAACTTGCTAACTGAAAATATTATTGATATTTTTTACTTTATGAGTCAATTGCACAAACCTCTAGACAACGTTTGACGCACAGGTTCTTTTAAGTATGAACTTAGTATGATTGATATAATGATGATTCAAAGGACCACCAATGTATACGGGTCACATATAATCAAAATTGTAAAATATAGCATTGTTCCTAATACCGTAGGAACAATGCTATATTTTACAATTTTGATTATAACAATGGATTCAACATTTAGAATTCCATTAATCATATTTATTATACATAATACACACAATAAGCAATATTATAGCGTTTGAGAAATAAAGAAACATAGATTATTGATTTTTACAGGGCTCTTTGAAGAGAAGAGCATCCTTAAGGTCACGGTATTAGGGCATGGCACGGTAATCATTGAAATTTCCAAACCTCTTTTGTCCACAATCTTATGAATATCGTCATGTACTTTCAGAAGAGCAGATGTAGTACTATGTCCAGCTCGAAAAACAGACTGAAAAGGACTAAGAAGATCGAAACCACTAAGATAGCTTTGGCTTTGAGTCTTTAAGATTTTCTCAAATGCTTTTGACAGTCCGCATATGATACTAATGGGACGTAAATTATATTTTTTCATGCCTATAACTGTTGAGCATTTGTTAACCTCTTACTAACCATTTTTTTCTATAACCATGTCTCTCTTTATCATATTTTATCAGTAAATAAACGCATTGAATAAGCAAGGTAGTGAAAAATAGTGAGAAGAATCATGGAGCACATGCGATACGATCGAGGTTTTGTTACAGTGAAAAGAATGCCTTCGGATGGATATTGCCTGTTTTCAGCCCTGATCTGCCAATTTTATTTTAGCAGATAAACTTTTTGCTCGGGTAACCACGAACACCCCTATCCTCTGCTTGACAATGACAGCAATCGGATATCCGCTCTCACCACCGTCTACCAGTCTGACGGGTACCTCATTCTTTCCCACATTCCCACGAGATCAAGTGTAAAATAAAGTTCTCTGTAATCGAAAGTATAATTTTGCATATTTTCTCGTCATCCTGAGCCCCAGTCTACATAGGGGTAGCACTATAGGTGTATATACGGCCAATTAGCATTAAATGTCTTGTCATAAGGGCAACTATAATGCTGCAGAAATGCTATTTTAAATGCTTACTGGTTACTTGGGTATCTAGCCACGAACAAGGATTCAGGATGACTGGTGTGGAGCTGACTGAGTTATCCACTTATCCGCGAGCGGTAATGGCGGCGGCGGGCTAATCCAACCGGTTCGGATTTTGACGTTTCATGGGGGAAAGTCAAAACAGTTTAATTCTCCTCCTCACCCCTTCACCCACCGTTTGGTGGCGCCAACCGATTGCTATCCCCAAGAAACGTCAAAGTTCGAATCGGTTAATTGTGCCCGCCCCCGCCATTACCGCTCGCGGATAAGTGGATAGCAGCGAGTGCCCAGAGTGGATCTCCGTTCTTGCCATCGCCTTACCTGTGTCCAGGTCAAATTTCTGTCGACTTCCTTTATTTCCTTATTAAGGCTGCATCGTCATGGATGGCTGTTTTTATCTCCTGATGGAGCTTCGGTTTTGACACGGGTACTGCGTCGAACCCTTGGCGGATCATGCTGAGGTGTTAATGGCGTGGCCGACATTTGAAAACGGTTTCCAAAGTGCTCGAACCAGCGTTTCAACTGGTCAGCCGGGTCGGTCAGTAACTGTCCAGATGTGTCTTTCACGGGCATCGTAGCATTCATCTTAGTCCCACTAAGGCGACGAGAAACATCGTAGAGGAGATGGATGTCGCCGATGTTCGTCGTAGATTATCCTGTCACATCCTGTGAACCCAGTGACTTGCAGTTCCATGTTCCAAGTTTCCAATCGTAGTCCTTATTTCATCGCGTGGGTCTTTGCCGATTGTATCGAGTCGTATTTTCTCCTGTTTTTTGCAATGGGGATTTTTACGGGTGGCTTATTGGGCCTACGCAAACACTCCTGTCTCGCCGGAGGGCCATCGTGCCAGTTCTGTTTAACGTCCCAACAAACACTGAGACGACCACGCTGATGGGGCTAGCACCTTGGATCTAGCTGGGCGTGGTGCAGCGTTTCTTACTCAGCCGCTGGATGCCAGAACAGACGCTGTTTGAGCCGCACCTCCTTGGTGAACAGACGCTCGGGTCGTACCTCCTCAATCTAGCTGAATTCAGAAGGACAACAGTGCCCAGGCTGCACTACCAGCTAAGCACATGACTCTTAGCTGGCGGTGTTTGTCATCGCTTGATAAGATTAACTAGCGAAAATAATTTTTTGCTGCCACTAAACTCAGGCCTGGTAGCGAGTCACTTTTTAGTGATTTGGTCACTATTTTTGAGTCAGTCACTAAAAAGTCACTATTTGCATGAAAAAGTCACTAAAGTCACTTTTTTCAGTAAAATGGTCACTAAAGTCACTATTTTCGTAAATCTTACAACATTGAGAAGATCATATGAGAGTTAAAACAGCAATGCCAAAATTTCCTCAGAAACCTTGCTTTAAAAAAAAAATTCGGCTGCGCCACTTATCAAATGATTTTAATATTGACTTATAGCTACAGTTTTATCGTATTTGAGAGATATGAAGATGGATTTGTAGCTAAGATTATATATGAGTTTCTGAATCACTATACTTTTTAAAAGTAACACTGAAATATTTCTGCATTCAAAATGTCAGTTTAATTATATTACCCTATGTCCACGAATTCAAAAACTGGTTATGATTATATGTGTGAATTAAGTTTATTGGATCAAAACATGATCAAAACATGATCAAAACATGATCAAAACATTGTAATCCCCCGATTTGGTTTATCTGTTGTTAGTTCTGTTACAAATGCGAGATGAATTTATGATGAAATTACTTAACGTAGTTGTGACGCCATTTATACAGCTGGTTTTTGCTGAAATTCGAAAGAGATTAAGATGGACTTTATTTGAGAGTTTCTGATAAAAATCTTTATGCACGTGATATTTTATAATTCAATCTAGTGAAACAAAATTTGGTAGTTTTTTTTAAGTGTTGTTTGGAATGAATCCAGAAGTTTGTTCAAATCGTTTCTGTAAGCATTTCTTCAAGAATGTTTTGTTCATCTCTGGGTTTTTATTGGTGCCAAAGCCAAAACCAAAATGTCATCCTATATCCCTTTCGTGACGGAGCTCAAAAAAGTGAAATCTCCATACAAATGGCTCAACTTTGGCTCTTCAGAACTTTTAGATTTCCCAAGAAAACAACAATTGTTTTTCCTCATTTGAAAGAACTTCTGATTTCTAGCTTTGTCTACCTAGATAAAATGGAAATAAAAAAATGCGACATATAAAAATTTTTCATGTTTTACAGGTTTTATCCACTTTTTGTTTAACTTGTTGTGGTAAAACTCAGAGGCAACGAAAACAAAAGTTTGTTTGCACAAATTAAGTAATGACTCAGTTATTAAAATAATTTGCATCACATAAACGAGACTAAACAGATGAAAAAAATAGTCAAAACTGTTATCGCTCAACAGCACAATTGTGCTGGTTCGTCACGAAAGGGATATGCGATGATGAGGCTCAACAAAAAAATCTGCCGAAATTTCTTTCACACAATTCAAGAATTCTTTCAGTAATTTCTTGTCGGGGCATATGCCACAGCTTTTAAAACGGCTGTTAAAAAACGGTTATGTTAAATAACAACACATTTAATTTTAAAAACCGTGTACGGTAATTTTTTGACGAAATAAGAACAGGTGAATACAGGTATAATGGATTGTTTACCTTTTGCACCCGTTTTTGACAGTTGTAGTACTGAACTTCAGTAAAACTCATAAAATCAAAGGTGTCATAAGACCAATTCATGCTTTGTGACAAAACGCCAATGCCGTACAATACAACAAAGCTTTTGTAAATAGGAGAATATAGTTAAGGCTTCTTAAATTGAACACTTTACAAAACAAAAAAAGGATTATTCAATCAATAAAGTATTCACGAGGACAAACTCTGGAACTGAGGTGAAAATCATGGATTGATTTTTTAGGGAATTTGGTAATTCATAAATTAGGTTTTCCAATAACTTTGAGGTCACTATTCAGTCACTATTTGGTCACTTTTTTGAAAATTTTGGTCACTTAAGTCACTATTATTTTTCCACCTGATCGCTACCAGCCCTGACTAAACTGTTCAAAACACATCTGCCCTGTTTATAAGACATTTTTATCTTTATAGCCAATTGACATCGTACAGACCAGGATAAGCAAATTCCAGAATTAATTCCATGAAATGGGGAAATAGTGTGAACGGTATGTGGCATATTATTCAGTTGACCTTTGGAGAAAACTGTAATTGCTGTCAACGGAGAAAGTTGGAACTGTACGAATTATTTCCACAACTATCCGCAACGCAGCAGGTGAAAAACTTGCTCCCATTTCTCGCTTTAATTATACGTTATTTTTATTATTCCAATGCAAGCTCAGAAGTTGCGCTAGATTTTAAAAGGAACCATTATGCTAACAGCTGTTCCTGCGCAAAAACATACTATTCACAGCATTGTTCACCTTCTTTTGCTTTGCTGCCACGTGTATACACTCCCGTTCAAAAGTTTGGGGTCACCCCCTCAAAAACATGTCATTTTTTTAGGCCCATATCTCCGCCAATTTGCGTCCGATTTCAAAACCCTAGGTTTCATTCAAAAGATAATAAGTCAAAGAAACTTTGAACATGATTTAAAAGAAACTTTTTCAAATAATTTTGTATGTAAACTTAACCCAAAGTTGCCAAATTTTCTAAAAAATGAATATAAACTTACGGCAGTGTCGCTGGAAGTTGGGTCGACCAAATTTTAAGATGAGAGCGGTAATATGACCCATTTTCTATTAGCTTTCAACTGCTTTTTACAGAACTTAGCTAAAAAATCTAGAAAAAAAGTTATTAAGTAAATTAATCCTTGATGTCATCGACCAAAAGTTTGGGGTCACCCCTCAATATGATGTATCGGCCAAAAGTTTGGGGTCACTTTCGTAAAACATGGAAAAGTGATTTGGTGATATCTTCGTCATCTAAAGTTCAATTTTAATTATTTTTGGCTCATTTCAAAGATAATTAACTAAATTTACGTTTGATGTCTTCAACTTAACGTATTTAACGATTTTTGTATATAAAAATGTTATGTAAAGTTAGCACATTTTACCACGCTTCAAAAAATGAGGCAACTTTACGTTAAGTTTTAGTATGTAAATTTCAACAAATATGTGTGGTTCAATGTCTATGCAGTAAGTATCATTCGTTTTGTTTCAAATAAGCCAAGAAGAATTAAAATTGAATGAAAGATGACAAAGATATCAACAAATCACTTTTCCATGTTTTACGATAGTGACCCCAAACTTTTGACCGATACAGCATTTTGAGGGGTGACCCCAAACTTTTGGTCGATGACATCAAGGATTAATTTACTTAATAACTTTTTTTCTAGATTTTTTAGCTAAGTTCTGTAAAAAGCAATTGAAAGCTAATAGAAAATGGGTCATATTACCGCTCTCATCTTAAAATTTGGTCGACCCAATTTCCAGCGACACTGCCGTAAGTTTATATTCATTTTTTAGAAAATTTGGCAACTTTGGGTTAAGTTTACATACACATTTTTTTGAAAAAGTTTCTTTTAAATCATGTTCAAAGTTTCTTTGACTTATTATCTTTTGAATGAAACCTAGGGTTTTGAAATCGGACGCAAATTGGCGGAGATATGGGCCTAAAAAAATGACATGTTTTTGAGGGGGTGACCCCAAACTTTTGAACGGGAGTGTACCTCCTCAAAAATGCTCAAACTTTCCACCCTCTTACAAAAAAAAACTTGATAGAAAGTATGAAACGTACCACCAAAAGCAAATTTCTCCGGCTCGAAAAACTTGACTCGTATATTTCAAGTTCCATTCTGCCATTAGTTTCAGGGTGAAAAAAGTCGGTGTCACTCTGTCACGTAGCCTATTGCTCCTTCACATGCTGTCGTATAGCGAGTGACATTGCTCCGGATGGTTGTTGTTTGAAACTTGGAGCACTCATTTCCATACTTTCCACCTCCCGTTGTGATTGTGCATCAGCGGCGTTCTCAGGCGAAGCAGAACTAACATTATCTATCAGCCCCATCACGAGGGAGTCTACATCCTCTAACTAGTTCGTTCTGGCACAGCAAGTTGGAATTGTTCTTCAGAGCGAAAAGCTCCGTAATTAGCTTTCCTCGTTTGCCACTTGAAAAATTATTGATGCATGATACGATTGCGGAATCGTAAACTTACCTAATTGGAAGTGGTGGTAATGAGCATCCCCCTTCACCCGTAAAACTCTATCCATTTACACGCAGAATAGGATGCGGTTGTTGATCCAGTATGCTCGAATGGTGCCTAACTCAACTTTTCCAATTTCGAGTGAACAAGGAACCGACACGACGACGCTTGCTGGAGACTCCCGGAAAATTCGCCGCTGTGCGCCACTATTTTCATTTTATTTTGCCGTGCGGTACGAACGGTGCAGCATATGGCAACTAATTTTAATTTCATTAGAACTAACTGCGGGAGAAAGTACCGCAGCTGTTTGGGACGCATAAGATTTAAGGAAAAGCTATTATTGTGCACACCTATATAGGGTACAGGGTAGCTCGTGGCAGAATACCAAATATCAATCTGATAACTATCCCGTTTTCTGTAAGATTCGAGCGCGGTTATCAGCTATGGCAAATTCATAAACTCAGCGACTGTTGCGTTCCAATATCCAGAGTTTCTCAGAAGAAGATGTAGCAAATGAGTACTGCCAGACACGCTGGATGAGCAAATAGAGGGTATCAAATCAACGTAGATTACATTTTCATTATGGTCCAAAATAAAGTGTCTCGAGTATACCAAAGTGGCGAATCCTGGTCGTTTTAACAGGTCTCCTGCTCGATTGGAACTATGAGGATGACAGCAAATCGGCTGTTCCAATTTTGACGTTTCTCCTCTTTGTTATTCCAGACTCGTTAGTCCAAAAGATCGGAATTGATTACCCTGCCAGCACAGAGAAACAGACGTAACTCTTAGAACAAATTTCATTGAAAAACATCGTCACCAAAACATAATCGCCCAATGCTAAACGTACCGTGCTTGGCCGGGCCATCACTAGGTGGCAGTAGTGAGCAAACGTCAAACAGGAGCAAAAACGACGCCAGCGCGGCGAGTGGTCAATCGACCTACTACCGAAAATTTGAATCAACCGTAAAGGTGATCGATGGGAAGCGAGCGGAGAGTGACGTCTGTTTCTCTGTGCTGCCAGGTTAATTGGGTAGGTGTCTGTGTGTTTATGGGTAGTGGACGCCTTTTTGGCGATAGCCCATTTAATTCAATATTATATCGGTGCTTTCGTTTTATTATGCGTTTTTGGCATTGGAATACGTGACATTTTGCCATAGTGTTATCGGGAAAAGTGAAGTTTAGTGCTTTTAGTCCGTGCATTAGGAAATTTTGTGTAAAATTAGCATGACATAAAGTACAAAAATACTTGGTCGTCGTGTCTTCTTTTTTTATTATTATGTACATATGCGGTTTTTAAGTGTCTATGTGTATGTACTTCGATTCGCTACAGGTGGCACTTAATCTCCGTAAACCCCAGTTCTCATGAGTAAAATGAAATTGATTGGGTTACGGAGGCAAATCACGACATCTTGTGTGCCTTTGGAATGAACCGATCCGTCTAGTGTTATTCGTATCGATGTGATGATCTCTGTACACATGCCACTACAGATGCATCATATAACGATGCAAAAATGTTAGCGGTGCATGAAACATTTCTGTATGCTATATCGAAGATGTGTGCCTATCGAGATGCCGTGTATATTACGAATTGTTCACGAGCTGTGTTTGAGTTTTTGGAGAGTTACTCTTGACACGAAAGCTCTCATCACAACTAATTGTGTTGGTGCTAACCAAATTCCATCGGGTCTAGAGGCAATCTGATTGAAGATAACCTTTCTTTTCTCTTTGGACGTTTTCGAAGGCTGATCGTTTTGTTCGAGCTGTTAGAAAAAGTTTTGTCAATATGGCTGATTTTCTGGGCAATGCATCTGGAAATTCGGAACAGCAGTCTGGGTGTTCAACAGAAGTATCTACTGGACATACTTTTGAGAAACCCCAGAATGCTAGGAAAGAATTACCTATTGCAGCCTCCCCGACTAGAAAATTATATCAAGATTATATCATATTGTGTTATGATGTTATAATATTTTTCTCTAACTTATTATGTTATAAACTAGATGCAGGATGATGTTAAAATAACTAAACTTGTAACAAGAAGTGCACTGGTCTAATCAGGATAATAACCTATTTTGTTATGATCAGATCAAAATTATAACAAAATGTGATATGAATGCTAGCTTCAGGATTACTAGTTTCTATCAGAATGTGATATAATTTTGTTAGATTATTGTCCAAATGTCAAAGAATTAAATCTAAATTATATTACAATGAGTTACCAAACAGCATTTATAACATAATGTGATATAATTGAGTTATAGTATTTCAAAAACACCAAAGATGTTGAACATGATTATATCACAATGAGTTATAAATATCATGGTTTGTTTTAATTATGTTATATTTTTGTTAGATTTTCCTAGTCGGGTCCTCTGCATCGACTGGTGATATTCAAGGTAGTTCTTCCGTTAGAGGTAAAAACTACGCGAAGAACCAAAGGAAGAAGCTTAATCGCAAAGCTGCTTCCTCAGGTAAATTGCTTCTTTCTGAAGAAAATGCTAATTTACGATCTTCATTACGTTTTCAGATTAAGCTTAAGAACGGCTTTTTCACTGAAGTATTGAAGGACGAATTACTTAACGTCTTTTTGTACCAAACGTCACCTGACTCGTTAATCCCTACTTTCTTTGGCTGTGGAATCCGGTATGGCAAAATGTGGTTTTCACCTGAAAACCAGGGAAGCCATGACTGGCTGCGGAAGAAGTTGGTAGAGATTAACGAGACAGCAACTGATGGTTTTAAATTCGTTTTTGAGCCATTCAGTCTTCATACAAACAATATTTGTTTGCGCGTTCCTTGGAATGCGAAAGAAAAACTGAATCAGGCTGATGTTTTGAATCGGATAGTTTTCCAGAATCCTTCGATTTTGGCAAACTTTTGGAAAATCAACATCGTCAAACAAAAGGAGAATGGATACCGTCTATTCTTCTGCAGCATTGGCGATGACTCAGTTGATCTCCTAAAAAAGCAAAAATTTATGGTGAACTATGGCTTCCACAAAATTGCTGCTCATCTTATTTCAAAGAAGTAAGCTCCCATCGAGTTCTTTTTCAACATATTCAATAATCACCTTCTACTACAGTTTGCAGTTGAATGGTTTTTGTATGGATGTTGAGATATTGAATGAGTTTCAGTATCCTTTCGGGGGTATTGTACTGGATTCTTAACTATTGTACGCAGGAATAAAAGAAACTCATTCTTTTTTTTGGGTTTCTTTGATTCTACGTACCAACTATGCAACTATGCAGTTTTAATAAGCATCTCATTAGGGGTGTTTATTCCAATATATTTCTCTTTCTTACCCCTTTTTCCTTTTCATCCATTCCTTTTTTCTAGAATCCTTCCCTTATTCCCTCAATCCTATATTTGACGTCGGGTAACTGATGAGATGGCAATGACGTGCGAGGCACAAATCTCCCATTTGGAGGAGAACGTGCCATCTGAGCCAACGATCTGATAAACGTCAAACAGGAGCAAAAACGACGCCAGCGCGGCGAGTGATCAATCGACCTACTACCGAAAATTTGAATCAACCGTTAAAAAGGTGATCGATGGGAAGCGAGCGGAGAGTGACGTCCCTTCTTTCGAACAAGTGTTCGCGTGCAGAACATCCTGGGAGCGTCGCTCTCGTTGCGGCAGTCTACTGGGTTGGAGTCCCCGGCAAGGTCCGCTTCTGGAGGAGGCCCCGTGTCGACAAGATCTTTTGCGATGATGCGAATAGGGCATTACTTGCCGGGAGGTCAAATTACGGTTCAGGCAGTATCAGTTCTTGATGTTGTCAGCGCAGCATAAAGCAGACGAGGTGTCGACGCTGCCCCACCTTCTGAGGCCACCCGGAAAATAATCTCAAAGCAGCTGTAAGCGCCCCAAACCTTATAAACCGTCAGTTTACTCGCCATCTGGTTATGAACGTGATTCTTCCGTAACTTCCCAATGCATGAAAATGGGAAATCCAATAAGCGTCAGAATCAAAGCACAGAGCGTGGTCATTATGTAACTAACTAACTACATTGCAGGAAGCGGTGAACGACGAAACTGGACCAACATCACACTAAAGAAACATCACCAAAGTATTGCTACCCATAAAAAAATAGCTGCCGAGTTGCGGCCGTTGTGACCAAATGCCAATCGCACTTCATGGACGGAAATTGAAAACAACCAACTGCTTTGAATGGGGGGCCAAAATGACGCGAGCGCTAAGCTAAGTGCCCTTTTCTGTCTGCTGCAGAGCTGCCACTTGTTCGGAACAGAAGAAACAACCACGTTCGATTCCTGGTGGGGTCGTTGTAGCAGGAGGAAAATTGAATTTAATAATGGACAAAACTCTACGGAGTAAATCTGTTCCGATCGTTTCGGTTCGTCCGTTTGGCGGATTCAACGGGAAAATTTGTCCATTTCGAGAGGCCAGAAGTGGCACCAGCAATCCACGCGCAACGGCTACAGCAGCGAACGAAACCACTTCCACGTGGGAGTAGCTGACAAGCTCAAGCGAGAGAAGAAACATGTTAGACGAAACCGACACGTGGCTGAAAGCTTCACGCGAAGAGAGGAAAATGCTTTAAATATTCAATTGTAATGCATTTCCAGTAGCACCTCAAAACGATCGCTGATTTGAGATTTACCTGAATTGTGAATGAGACAAAATGGAACGAATTGATAAGGTCTGTACGATTGTGCGCTTCTACTGGTGCATTATCGTGAATCGGCGAGAACTACGAGGAAGGGCGGCAACGACTGCTCACTCAACGACAATCCTCTTTAGCGAGATCGCCAACAACACCATTATGCAGTTTCTTCAATATTTGATGAACCGATAAAAGGTTTAAAATTTTATTCCTAATCATGTCTTTTCGATTGGAAAATATGTCGTCACATTTAAAATTTAGTTTTGGTATTTTTACAAAACAAATGGGTGGGTTTTAGCTCGATGTTGGAGTCATCTACCTCCGTACCTTCCGTCTACAAACGATTAAATAATTCCCATAGTTTCCGAGTAAAAACTCCACCAAGCTCCAGACAGCACCATGAAGATAAATTAGCCATTGGTGACGGTTTGTTGTTTTACGCTACTCTATCCAGGCCATTACTCAAATTGGACATTGGCCTGCACTGTAAATACAAAAACAAACTTGTAATTACACTTTTTAAAGCAAACTCGGCAGCCACCTCGCTAGTCAGCAAAAAGTTACTCCAGTACATACCCCATTTCTGCCATCACCGGTTGCACTTCTCTTTCTCAAACTTCCAACATTTGATAGCTTTATTTTGCACAACGTGGCCCGTTGGATAGTTGTGTTGACACTATTGGCTGTGAGTTGTTCGGGATTTTCACCCCATAGTTTGTCTAGGTGGGACACCTGCGCCCAGAGGTAACGAACCGGTGTGATAAATTGCATTCAGTTATTGTTAAGTGTTTTTCTACAAGTAGTGATGGAATAGAAACTTTTATGAACATGATTTCTAGTGTGAAGTTATTCTTAAATTCTTATTGATATTATGTTCAGGCACTTCTCCGTCATTATCGACGTCAGGACCTATCGTGGCGCTGATATCGACTCTGATCCCGAGCAGGGAATGAGAACTAATTGAAAACAAATTGAGTTATTTAGATATCACGAATTTTGATAACAAAGTGAGTTTTCATTTTGTATGACTTAAGTGTTAACATAACAAAAATGATAACACAATAATGTACTGGAATATCTTATTGAAAACAGAATGAGTTCTCATTGATAACAAATTGATATCTCATTTTGTTATTCACATTTTACGAATAGTTCTCAGGGAGTTATCAAATCTATAGGGTAATAAATAAAAAATAATAACAAACTTAGTATTCATTTTGATATGTTATTAGGCATTAATTTACATGAATTTTAATGAGATTTTATTTTAAATTCAGAAGAATCTCGTGATTGAAAACTTGTTTTGTTTGACACGATATCAACAGAATATGACCCCTTTTAACCTTCCGTAATACGCGCGGTTGGCTACCTGCGTCAGCACCACGCTAATGCTGAGTACAAAAAGCGAGATTTTTTCAACGTGTTATACAAAATACAACAGCGCGATCGCTGGAGGGTTAATGGCGTAGTATTATCGATTGTAACATTAACATTCAATCAGTCATTTCTAACATGAGCCTACACGAAGAAAAATTGTATTGAAATCGGATATGATATCCTCATCTAGCAACGAATTGAGTCGTATTCGGCTTCTCAGCTCTTTCCCTTGTTACCTGGGGAAAAATGATCACATTGCAAAAATAAGACATTCGATTAGAAAAAACATTTTACTACATTAATTCTACCGGGTTTGGCATAGTCTTTTGGCATAATGGTCAAATGGCATAATAGTCGTTTGACAAAATGGCCGTTTGGCATAACAATAAGTGAAATGGCAATTATCATTTTCATGTATGATAATTTTCTGTGTTATTTTCAAAACTGTATCAAACATCACGGGATTCAACAATTTGGTACGGAGCTACAATGAATCCTTTTTCACGCGAGAAAACTTTATAAAGATAAAACAGGGTAATTCATGTATTTTGAACAGGCTGAGGACAACGTTGAAAAAATCGTTCCCCAGCTTCCTTAGAAAGCAATTGATTATTTTGCAAAGCTACTAAAACGCTTATAATATGATTGAATACAAGTATACTTTGCGTTCCTGGTGACAAAAACCAATAGAGTTAATAAACTATAGAGGACGAATGTCGCTGGTGTTCCCTTTGTTCTTGCTCGAAAACATCCCGGGTATCTATCTGTCAAACTGCATACTTTTTCGCTTTGACACTTATATCCCTGCCTATCTCCGCCAGCAAGAGATGTTCCGGCGGCGACGCCAGCGACATTCTTTCTCTATAGTTTATTAGCTCTATTCAAAAACCTTAAAAGCATTTTAAGCTGAGAAAATCACAATTTCCAATCGACTGTTAGAATTGCATTTTGGACACCGAATATATGTTTTGGACACCCTCAGAAAAATATAATTTAAACAGGGCAATTATCTCAATGTTTAGCCATGAATACTGCTAAATCATGGAAGCAGCATACATACATTAACAAATATTTTCTTGCAAATAATCAAATTTCTCCGCTTAACAGGCATCTATTTTGATAACTATTACAGTTTTTGATAAAATCAAGGAAATATCGCCAGACCCACAGAATACGCCTCCAAGTATGCAATCGCACAGCATCCCCATGTAGTTCGTCAAATGATTAAGCGTTCTAGAAATGTTAAGAGGTTGGCTGCCTAATGCTTCTTTATTGAATATTTTTCATTGCAATTAGGCTGTTAAATTTCCTACAATTATTAATTCAACGATTTTGAGATGAATATTGTATGTGACTGTGAAGTGTATGTCGTCTTGCATACTTGTGCATTTGCGGGGTTTTAGTTAAACAATTTACATTTTCAATAATTTTGAAATAAATTCTCAATTGTGAAGCGTATTTTCAACGTAAGTCATCAGAATAGGGTCTGTTTGATCCAATAATCGATATTGAGAATTATCTACTTTTATTAGCTCTCCGGAACAAGACGAACATCGCCGTGGATGTCCAAATTACATACATGTCCAAATTATATTTTTTACCCTACGTGACCTTCAACAGTAAAATGATCGTGAATTACTTCGGTTAGCCATATCCAACTTCATTTGTCTTTAATTTAGAATTATGCCAAATGAACATTATGCCAATCGGGTATAATGCCAAACGACTGTTATGCCAAACGTCTATTATGCCAAATGACTTAATGCCAAGCGACCTAAAGTGTGAAAAAAATTTGAGTACTGTGGAACTCTCGTTGTTTAGTTTCGAAAGCGCAAATGGTGCAGTTTTAAAATATAGAACTGCAGAAATAATCACCCTGTAGTTCAAATTTTAAAATATTTGGCAATTGTTTAGATTGAAATAACTATTATAGGGAAACTTTTGTATTCTGGGCAGTTTTGTTCTCTTCGTCATGGAAGGCTTTTTGAAACCTGTTGAATTCAACGTTGGCCTCAAATCTTTCCCAACCAAACTGAGCTATACGACCAAGTTTCAGGCAATTTGGCCGAAGAAAAACCGCTCATAACGAAGAGAACAACCCTGCCGTTAATAACCAGTCACCCTAAAAAGACTTAAAGTTCAAGAAAATCTAAATCAATAGACCATCAATTTTAACCATTACCCAGAATCAGCTAATTATAAATTTTGTGTCAATATGTAAGTACAATACTCAGGTAGATTCAACAAATATTTTGTTGATGATGAAGTCGAGTCAAGCACAAGACACTGAAGACGACCTTACAGTTGAGGTCGAAATCTGTCAAAGGATGCAAATTCTAATTCCACTTAACAGTATTTAACCCGATTTTCTTTTTACTCAAATATTTTGTGAATATAATTAATAGGGGTACTCACTAAACAGATTAAATTGCTGCATAAGCCATAATTTTCTGCTTATTTGAAAAGTTTTATGATTTTGCGAATGAAATAATCAACGATTGCCTTGAAGATTACGACGTTTAATCAGTTTAATCAGTTTACGCTATTAAGTGAATCCCCCTAATGTTAATAAATAAAACATATTAAACCTATTTTGTTTTTTGAAATCAAATCTTGTTATCATTGAGTTTTTGAAATGATAACAAAATGATATCTCAATTTGATATTAAATAAAAACAATTCGGAACGAAAACTTGTTTTGATTTCATTTTGTTATCAATAACAAAATGAGTCATCATTTTGTTATAGGTTTGTTCTCATTCCCTGCTCGGGATAACTACCTGGTGATGGTTAAACTGCGCCCAAAACTCTCCGTTATTAAAAATGTACAGTACCGGCGGCCGCCCCGATACGATCTAGAGCGACTGAAGCAACCGGATGTCGCCACCGCATACGCGCAGAATCTCGAGGCAGCGTTGCCGGACGAGAGTGTGCTTGATGTGGTCCCTCTAGAGGACTGCTGGAGTACAGTCAAAGCAGCAATCAACAACGCAGCCGAGAGCACTATCTAGTACGTAGAACGGAGTCGACGAAACGATTGGTTCGACGAGGAGTGCAAAACGGTTCTGGAGGAAAAGGATGCAGCGCAGGCGATAATGCTGCAGCATGGAACCCGACAGAATGTGGAGCGATACAGACAGAAGCGGAAGCAGTAGACCTGTCTCTTCCGGGAGAAAAAGCGCCGCCTGGAAGAAGCGGAGTGCGAGGAAATGGAACTGCTTTGCCATTCACAAGAAACACGTAAGTTCTATCAGAAGCTCAACGCATCCCGCAAAGGTTTCGTGCCGCAAACCGAAATCTGCAGGAATAAGGACGGGAGCCTCCTGACGGACAAACGTGAGGTGATCGAAAGGTGGAAGCAGCACTTCGACGAGCACCTGAATGGCGAAGAGAATATAGGCACGGAGGACCAAGGCAGTGGAGGAAATGACTATGTCGGTGCAGCAGAGGACGGGAACGAACCAACTCCCACGCTGAGGGAAGTTAAGGATGCCATCCACCAGCTCAAAAACAACAAAACGGCTGGTAAGGACGGTATCGCAGCTGAACTTATCAAGATGGGCCCGGAAAAGTTGGCCACCTGTCTGCACTAGTTAATAGTCAAGATCTGGGAAACCGAACAGCTACCGGAGGAGTGGAAGGAAGGGATAATCTGTCCCATCCACAAGAAAGGTGACAAGTTAATGTGTGAGAACTTTCGAGCGATCACCATTTTGAATGCCGCCTACAAAGTGCTATCCCAGATCATCTTCCGTCGTCTTTCACCTAAAGTAAATGAGTTTGTGGGAAGTTACCAAGCCGGCTTCATCGACGGCCGGTCGACAACGGACCAGATCTTTACCGTACGGCAAATCCTCCAGAAATGCCGTGAATACCAGATCCCAACGCATCACCTGTTCATCGACTTCAAAGCGGCATACGACAGTATCGACCGCACAGAGCTATGGAAAATCATGGACGAGAACAGCTTACCCGGGAAGCTTACCAGACTGATAAGAGTAACGATGTACGGTGTGCAGAACAGCGTAAGGATTCCGGGTGAACTATCCAGTTCATTCGAATCTCGACGGGGACTACGACAAGGTGATGGACTTTCCTGCCTAGCATTCAACATCGCCCTGGAATGTGTTATGCGACGAGCCGGGCTGAACAGCCGGGGTATGATCTTCACGAAATCCGGCCAATTCGTCTGTTTTGCGGATGACATGGATATTATTGCTAGAACATTTGGAACGGTGGCAGAACTGTACACCCGCCTGAAACGTGAAGCAGCAAAGGTCGGACTGGTGGTGAATGCGGCTAAGACAAAGTACATGCTGGTAGGTGGGACTGAGCGAGACAGGACAAGCCTTGGCAGCAATGTTACGATAGACGGGGATACTTTCGAGGTGGTAGAATAATTCGTCTACATCGGTTCCTTGCTAACGACTGACAATAACGTGAGCCGTGAAATACGAAGGCGCATCATCAGTGGAAGTCGTGCCTACTTTGGGCTCCAGAAGAAACTGCGGTCGAAAAAGATTCACCCCCGCACCAAATGTACCATGTACAAGACGCTAATAAGACCGGTGGTTCTCTATGGACACGGGACATGGACGATGCTCGAGGAGGACCTTCAAGCACTCGGAGTTTTCGAGCGACGCGTGCTAAGGACGATTTTTGGCGGCGTGCAGGAGAACGGTGTGTGGCGGAGAAGGATGAACCACGAGCTCGCTGCACTCTACGGTGAACCCAACATCCTTCAAATGGCTAAAGCTGGACGGATACGGTGGGCAGGGCATGTTGCAAGAATGCCGGACAACATCCCTGCAAAGTTGGTGTTTGCTAACCATCTGCTTGGTACAAGAAGGCGTGGAGCGCAGAGAGCACGATGGGCGGACCAGGTGGAGCGTGATCTGGCGAGTGTTAGGCGTGACCGACGTTGGAGAGCTGCTGCTGCAAATCGAGTATTATGGCGGCAAATTGTTGATTCAATATTATCATGAATTTGATGTTAACTAAATAAATGAATGAATTCACCAGAGAGCCGTTTAGTAAAGTTTTTTTTTTAGCAAACGGGTTTTCTTAAAATGTTTTGCTTCCACCTCTCAATCGCTTATCGCGGGTCCGCCATGAGGCTCCCGTACTTATCATTTTGCACATTTCGACTCGCGGGACGCCGCTGCGCTTATGCTTTCAACTTCCAATAGAATTAGAGGAAGTTGGCCCAAAATGTCAACTTGGGGTAAATTAGGAGAACATGAAAATGAACTGCACAGATCGAGAAAAGAATGTAATATTCTGTGACATATGATGCACATGATTGGAGCGTGGGATACCACAGAAGTTTACATGACATATCATGTAAAAGTCATAAAATATCATGTAAACTTCCATTATATGTCATGTAATTCAGCATGACTCTGAGTATTTGCATGACATATAACACAAATTTACATGATATATCATGTAAACCATCGTAACACTAAGTTTACATAGCTAAAATTAAGTTTACATTACGTGTAAATATCATTATTTTTATCTGTCTGGGACAAGTTTTAGTTGTACATACGGTACTTACCGGATCGACTACACTTGAAATCACTTCTCAGCAGGTCTCATGGCATTGATCTCTGATCAAAATAAACCCGCTGTAAAACTTAAACTGCAAGTTTCTTGAGTAATTCTTGCTGAGACCGGCCCGCCATTTATACCTAATCTTTAACAATGTTTTAGTTTGTGACTTTCTGAAAGACCTTGCCAAAAGAGTAAGGAAAATGCATTTGATTACTCAACACAGATAAAAATAATGAGATTTACACGTCATGTAAGCTTCATTTTAATCATGTAAACTTAGTGTTATGATGGTTTACATGATATATCATGTGAATTTGTGATATATGTCATGTAAACTCTCAGAGTCATGCTGAATTACATGACATATAATGGAAGTTTACATTATATTTTATGACTTTTACATGATATATCATGTAAACTTCGGTGATATCCCACGCTCCAATTATGTGCATTATATGTCACAGAATTTTACACTCTTTTTTCGATCTGTGAAGTTGATAAACCCCCCTTAGTTAGAGCCGCAACCATTTTGGTTAATTGTTAGCTCATTACAGCCGTTACAACTTGAAGACTTCTCCAAAAACCACCTCAAAACGACATTTGTTGCTCATGCAAATTTCTGTGTGAAATAGACTAAAGGGTACTGCTCCTGGTGAACTGAGACGCGCGATAGGATTTTTTTTTTGTTTTCAGGTGGAAAATGGTTGATTGTGCGCGACGGTTTGTGTCGGTATGTGACCCGTTTTCAGTCCTGAAAGGTTGATATGTATTCGTAGCCTTTTGGCTCCACGTGGAGATAGGGATGGGCGTTACTGCGAAAGAAGCTGAGGACCTCGAAGGAATTCATTTTGTTTCTTCAGGTATTCATTGGATACACAGTCTTTACCAATCTTATCGTCATTGTCGTTCCTTATTGAGCATGATCTCCCTGTTATTTTATTTCGTAGTGGACAATCTGTAATATAATTTAAGGAATGGGATGACGCCATTGTTACCCCAAAGTGTGGTCACCAGCTTTTGTTATCCCTGAAAGCATTGTTGTGCTGCAAAATTGTCCACTAACAACATCAATAATTTAAATTGATGGGATTAACCAAATGCCGTCGCAACCACGGAACTTCATCTTCCTTTCAGCTACCTATCGCCGATGAAATTACTTGATAAATAGTATTATTGTTTCAATCCCGGGTACCGTCGACCGGGCTCCGCTCCACCGTCAACCGAAAGCCATTAGTTGGTATTATCGTTTTACAGTTCATCTTTACCCTTTGTGTCGACACTGGCTATATTGTCAGAATCGATTACCACCTCCACTGTCTATTCCGTCCCTTGCGATATACCGACCATCCTACCGTCCTTGTCTTACCTACCTAAAGTGTGAAGATGTTTCAAACTTGTTGAACTTTGTTGCTCGTTTCCGATGGGAGCCAATCTCGAATACAAAGAGCACGCGAAGAATCAAGCTGATTATGAGATGAACCTGAAGCCCGCCGGATACAGCTCTACATCAGAAGCGTCAAGTTTCCCGGTCTTCGGGAACGTTTGATAAATGGCGGCGGAAACTTTGAATCAACACTTGACTGCTTGACTTGAACTATAGCAGAATATGAACGGCGATCTTGGAGAAATGCAGTTTGCGAGGAAGTTTTCCGCGTTTAACTCAATATTGTTTATCGAACAAATTAAACAGTTTGACTTTTCGAATAATTATATAGGTAGTAATCAAATTGGTATCAGATAATACCTTTTTAACCAGTATATTGGATTGCATTATTGTTCATAATCGAGGTAAATGATTTACATATATGAGATAATTGAGGAAATATTCAGATTTGAACGAAACAATTATAGTTGTTATTTTTTTTTATTTTGTATATTGGTGTGTTATATCTTAAAAAAATACCCTAAAGCTAAACGCTCAGTATAATATAAACAAGTCACGAACTAGCCGAGTTCTAATCACTTTAGTGTTTCATAAATGTCCATTCCAAGAGTTTGCCTATTAATATCAACCCTATTGTTCTCAAACTTCAGCAGCACACGACGACGACATCAAACCACAGTCTTGCTTGCAACAAAATATCCGATGCGATTCTTATCCAACCCGGAGCACATAACTGTTATTCCAATCACACGCGCTGTTTATCCGCAATCGTTCGCTTCTGGTGAAACAGCACCGCCAAATCGTGGCACTCTGGAAACCCTCAATCGTAAAAATCTCAACTTATGACCCTTCTGATTTCATATACACTCATTTTCCATCAGCTTAGTGAGCACTCTCAGCAGCCAAGACGGGAACTAGTGGCAAAAGAAAAACACATTCTACCCCCACACCTCCCTCCGTAATCGAGAAAAAGAAACATCCGCTTCCTATAGTGCGCTCCACTCGATAGAAGCGAGGGCGCCAGCTTAAACTTCGACGCATCTCACTTCCGGTTTCCGTTTTGCGCCCGAAAAACTCTCGACTTATAATACCTACACGGTAAAAATTCTGCACGCTAGATGTAAGGGAAAAATCCCTTAACTATTCAATGTCGTAATCAACATGATCTGAAGTGCTTTTCCTTTGAGATCGCAATGCTGTCAGTGTTGATTTGAGGACCAAAACAAACCCACCAGAGAAATCAACAGAAAATCCCTTCGATTTACACTACTGTAAAAAGCAATACGATCCAAAGTGAAAAGTTGTTGATTTGGTAATGACTGTTTTGGGCATGAAAGTAAATATAGATGACAGGCGGTAGAAAGTGCTTCGCTTCGATTCGCACCTCTCTAACAGATGTGAAGCAGTGTAGTGGTAAAATAGTTGATCGTGACTCTAAAGGTCCTGGTATCGAATCTGGGTGTGGCTGTACACATTTTTTTTAATTTTAGTTTTGAAATCAAAACATTGTCAACAATGAATTGATGTGAAGTTACATTAAAATTGAAGAGGCATGGGATGTTCTTTGTCAAATGATATGTAATTGATAACAAACTGATTGAACAGTAGTGCGAATTCAAGTGCCAATCAGTTTATATCACAGTGCAGATTTTCTACCGTGTACTGTATAGAACACGTTGGCAGCTAGGCAGCCAGCAGCCAATGAGGTACAGATACAGGTGGCGCAGATAAACATTGCGAATCACTAGTTGTCTCTTTTGTTCTACCGCTCATCAAATGCAACTGAATTAGTGACGTCACAAATTGAGTTGTATTTGACCAGCGGTAGAACAAAAGAGACAACTAGTGATTCGCAATGTTTATCTGCGCCACCTGTATCTGTACCTCATTGGCCAGCAGCCAGCCAGATGGCACATGGTGACAGCGAATGGAGGAAAAAGTTTTCGTCACATTAAGTCCTATGAAAGATTGCTACTTTCGCCTTCCGTTCCAAACCACAGCGTGGGGCAAACATATATGACTGTTTTTTTTTTTCAATTAGAAGGATAACTGCAATTGTGCGGTTTGATTTCCAGATGTTAGATATTTTGCTGAGAAGCTGAAGATTTAACTTTTGATCTTGCATGGACGTCTGGATAGCTCTCCATTGTGAAGAAATTTTGCATTTTCATTCAACTTGAAAAGAGAATTCTTTAGATATTGTAGTGAGAAGAAATAGCTCTAAAAGGGATACCTGGGGTCCATTGGACCCCAGGCGCCTTTCAGAGCTCGTCTTTGATGAAACACACTCAGCGAGGTGACGAAACTGAGGCCATGTAGGTATCCCTTTTAGGGTTAAATTCATGAAAATAAAGAAATAAAAAAAAATAGTGGCCATCTAGAAAACATAACACATCCCAAAAAATCTGCTGAATTTATTAGAGGAATCAGAGAGGCGGTTCATGATGTTATTCCTGGATATTTATAAATTTGTCAGGAGAACGCCATGTTTAGATGGTGAAGGCTGGAACAGTATACAAAGAAGTAAAAGGTTGTTTTTCTAGGTCCGTCATTGACTTTTTCTTCTTCTTCTTCTTCTTCTTTGTGGCTCCACGTTCGCATTGGAACTTGCCTGCCACTCTTCAACTTAGCTTTCTTAAAGCAATTCCACAGTTATTAATTGAAGGGCTTTCTTTGCCTGTCATTGCATGAATTTGTTCATTGTGTGGCAAGTACAATTATACGCTATGCCCAGAGAGTCGAGAAAAGTTTCACGACTGGACACGGGAATCAAACCCACCGTCTCCGGATTGGCGATCCATAGCCTTAATCACTAGGCTAACTGGAGATCCCATTGACTTATTAATATTCTGAAATAATTTCTGAAGGAATAGTTAACGAACATTTGAGTTCAAAGATGATGTTTCAGATACACTTTTTTGACTTTTTGGCGAAATTCCAACAATTTCTGTATATTTTTATTAAAAAAAAAACGGACTTGTTTGATGCTTCCAGTGAAAGAAACTATGACCTAGATATAGACTAGCATTTAACGCCCAGTGGCACCGTCGAAAACTTTTCCTGACAGCTGCAGCGGGAATGGAACCCGCGCTCCTTAGCACGCCACGACAAAATGCTTGGTGACACTAGCAGCACGACCCATTAGAATTAAAACTTTCAGGTCCGCCTACACAACATTCGATTATATAATAACTCGGCAAAGATCTTACCATGGAATATAATGTATTTAGGGTGCACCGGGGCTAAATGGAACAGGTGGGGTCACGGTGCTCCATTTACCGTTATTATAAAATAAAATATACCATCAAAACCTGAAATGCCATTCTCTTTATTTATCTATCCTACACCTCTGGGTAAATTTTTAAAATCATCGTTGGGCGAAATTTTGAGTTACGCCCTTTTAAAGGGCCTAACCTCTAAAAAATCGTGTTTTCCATACAATAACACCACAATTCATAACAGAATCATGAGTTAAAGGCATCAATAACAAAAATTATCATGAATAATATTGAAATTTGATAGTATGCATCCATATAAATATTAGTGGAATGCATGTTCTATCAAAATTGGTCATTACGTCAATACCTATACGGTAGGTGTTCTTAGGGCCTATAGAAAACAAACATTTCATCGGTGTAACAATTTAATTAAAGTATATTGCATTAGCGGAGCCAGCATTTTTTTTTCTTACTCACTCTCCTAAACATACATGAGAGCGAGAAAGATAGAAGAGGGGGCAGCTTGCCTCCTCTTTCATCTCGCCCTTTCTCGTGTGTGTTTGAGAGAGTGAGTAGGAGAAAAGAAAAAGCTGGCTCCGCCAATGGTATATTGTATTGTGATTCCATATGTCTATAGATGTTCATATTACTCTCAGTCAAGGCGATAGTATTCACATGCATCCAGCACCAACATTTCAAAAGGACGTAACTGATCTTCAACACAATATCTTCTCCCATAGCTGTAGATCGTATCTCATTTTTCCAGGGCACCAACAGCCACTCTCGGAAAGAATTGCATTTTCCCCGTCCAGTAGCGGTTGCACATTGCGTCGGAGAGATAAAGGTTTGGTTTCAGCAAGCAGTTTCGCCTTTTTGAAATGTTATAACCGATTGAGTTTAAATAAAAGCGAAAGTAACACGATCGCTTTCTCTTCATCGACTCTCTCTTCTGCAAATTTAAGTGACAAGATGCTAATTCAATCGATTTTTTCGATTGTGCAATGGGTGCAATGGGGGAGGCACCATGTATTTGACTTGACAACTTGACTATAAAAAAGACTCCAGGGTGAAATGTTTTAAAACAAAGAAAATGTTTCAAAGAAGAGATTGTATTTCAATCAAAAGAAGATCGTCCCGGGTGTTTACGGGTTAACGTGCTGTAATCTAATTGTGATAAACAATTTGAATGCTCTAATACATAGTTTTTGAATACACAAACTTCGCGTTTTAACTTTCCCCCACGGTGCTCCATTTACCGTTATTATAAAATAAAATATACCAACAAAACCTGAAACGCCATTCTCTTTATTTATCTATCCTACACCTCTGGGCAAATTTTTAAAATCATCGTTGGGCGAAATTTTGAGTTACGCCCTTTTAAAGGGGCTAACCTCTAAAAAATCGTATTTTCTATAGAATAACACAACGTTTTATAACAGAATCATGAATTAAAAGCATCAATAACAAAAATTATCATGACTAGTATTGAAATTTGGTAGTATGCATCCATACAAATATCGGTGTAATGCATTTTCTATCAAAATTGGTCATTACGCCAATATACAGTAGGTGTTCTTAGGGCCTGTAGAAAACAAACATTTCAATTAAAAGTATATTGTATTGTGATTCCATATGTCTATAGATGTTCATATTGCTCTCAGTCAAGGCGATAGTATTCACATGCATACAGCACCAACATTTCAAAAGGACGTAACTGATCTTCAACACAAAATCTTCTCCCATAGCTGTAGATCGTATTTCATCTTTCCCAGGACACCAACAACCACTATCGGAAATAATTGCATTTTCTCCGTCCAGTAGTGGTTGCACATTGCGTCGGAGAGATAAAGGTTTGGTTTCAGCAAGCAGTTTCGCCTTTTTGAAATGTTATAACCGATTGAGTTTAAATAAAAGCGAAAGTAACACGATCGCTTTCTCTTCATCGACTCTCTCTTCTGCAAATTTAAGTGACAAGATGCAAATTCAATCGATTTTTTCGATTGTGCAATGGGTGCAATGGGGGAGGCACCATGTATTTCTTAGCACAACTTGACTATAAAAAAGACTCCAGGGTGAAATGTTTTAAAACAAAGAAAATGTTTCAAAGAAGAGATTGTATTTCAATCAAAAGAAGATCGTCCCGGGTGTTTACGGGTTAACGTGCTGTAATCTAATTGTGATAAACAATTTGAATGCTCTAATACATAGTTTTTGAATACACAAACTTCGCGTTTTAACTTTCCCCCACGGTGCTCCATTTACCGTTATTATAAAATAAAATATACCAACAAAACCTGAAACGCCATTCTCTTTATTTATCTATCCTACACCTCTGGGCAAATTTTTAAAATCATCGTTGGGCGAAATTTTGAGTTACGCCCTTTTAAAGGGGCTAACCTCTAAAAAATCGTATTTTCTATAGAATAACACAACGTTTTATAACAGAATCATGAATTAAAAGCATCAATAACAAAAATTATCATGACTAGTATTGAAATTTGGTAGTATGCATCCATACAAATATCGGTGTAATGCATTTTCTATCAAAATTGGTCATTACGCCAATATACAGTAGGTGTTCTTAGGGCCTGTAGAAAACAAACATTTCAATTAAAAGTATATTGTATTGTGATTCCATATGTCTATAGATGTTCATATTGCTCTCAGTCAAGGCGATAGTATTCACATGCATACAGCACCAACATTTCAAAAGGACGTAACTGATCTTCAACACAAAATCTTCTCCCATAGCTGTAGATCGTATTACATCTTTCCCAGGACACCAACAACCACTATCGGAAATAATTGCATTTTCTCCGTCCATTGCGTCGGAGAGATAAAGGTTTGGTTTCAGCAAGCAGTTTCGCCTTTTTGAAATGTTATAACCGATTGAGTTTAAATAAAAGCGAAAGTAACACGATCGCTTTCTCTTCATCGACTCTCTCTTCTGCAAATTTAAGTGACAAGATGCAAATTCAATCGATTTTTTCGATTTTTTGAAGACGCGACTGCTTGAGGGTTCAACTCAATCTAGATTATACTAACATTTGAAAAGTGCGTAACAAACATTGCAAATTTCTGCTTCTTCAGATCCTCATGAGCGTATTTCCCCCTTATTTACGTAAACTCTAACCAGTAACAGGTAGAGCAGTCTCCCCTCTATCTGATAACAGGATAAATTTTCATGAATGCATTGAAACACGCCTAGGAGAGACGGCAGATGTTGAGACGTTCAACGGTTGTTCCGCCCTTTTCACATGTTAGTCTAGAGAGCGTACACTCTCTATACAGCAAATCTGCTTTAAAAACAATACATAGTCAAATATGGGCAACCATAAATTAAACAAAAAGAAATATGTCTGTGTGCCAAATATCTTAAGTTATGACTTATAAAAATAGAAAACCAAAAGCATTACAAGGCTAAAAAACAAAAAGTCGAAACAGGCTTCGATGTACTGGCGACGATCTATTAGCAATTTTGAACATTTTTGCGCGATAATCTACGGTTAAACGCGCAATATTGTCTTTCGATTTTTTTTTTTCATTTCTACGTTTTGTCTTCTCAGCCTCAGCATTTCAACAGGGCGTAACAACTTTCCAAAACAACACCTTTTTTCATAGCTGTGGCATGGCACTTCTAAACAAAAAGAATGCCCCTCTTTCGATGGCTTACATTAGAGGGGTGACATGCAATCTACATTCATAAACGAAGGTACCGTATCAAAAAGCAGTTACGCCCTTCTGAAATGCTGAAGCTGATGAAGACAAAACGTACAAATGAAAAAAAAATGAAAAACAAAAGGTCGAATAAAAGTAAAACTAGCAGGGACAAAAGGTCTTACCTACATATTTTGAAAGAAGAAAAAAAAATCACCCTGCAAATTATGCTTGATTATTTGTTGCCTGTTCCGACTTTTTGTCTTTTGGCCTTTCCATATTTTGGTTTTCTTTTTTTATAACTCAAGATATTTGGCGCACAGACATGTTTCTTTTTGTTTAATTTATGGTTGCCCATATTTTTGACTATTGTTTTTAAATCATAGATATATAGAGAGTGCACGCTCTTAATATATCGGTGCTAACATTTCAACAAGGCGAAACTACTTACCGAAACCAAACCTTTATCTCTCCGACGCAATGTGCAACCACTACTGGACGGAGAAAATGCAATTATTTCCGATAGTGGTTGTTGGTGTCCTGGGAAAGATGAAATACGATCTACAGCTATGGGAGAAGATTTTGTGTTGAAGATCAGTTACGTCCTTTTGAAATGTTGGTGCTGTATGCATGTGAATACTATCGCCTTGACTGAGAGCAATATGAACATCTATAGACATATGGAATCACAATACAATATACTTTTAATTGAAATGTTTGTTTTCTACAGGCCCTAAGAACACCTACCGTATATTGGCGTAATGACCAATTTTGATAGAAAATGCATTACACCGATATTTGTATGGATGCATACTACCAAATTTCAATACTAGTCATGATAATTTTTGTTATTGATGCTTTTAATTCATGATTCTGTTATAAAACGTTGTGTTATTCTATAGAAAACACGATTTTTTAGAGGTTAGCCCCTTTAAAAGGGCGTAACTCAAAATTTCGCCCAACGATGATTTTAAAAATTTGCCCAGAGGTGTAGGATAGATAAATAAAGAGAATGGCGTTTCAGGTTTTGATGGTATATTTTATTTTATAATAACGGTAAATGGAGCACCGTGGGGGTAAGTTAAAACGCGAAGTTTGTGTATTCAAAAACTATGTATTAGAGCATTCAAATTGTTTATCACAATTAGATTACAGCACGTTAACCCGTAAACACCCGGGACGATCTTCTTTTGATTGAAATACAATCTCTTCTTTGAAACATTTTCTTTGTTTTAAAACATTTCACCCTGGAGTCTTTTTTATAGTCAAGTTGTGCTAAGAAATACATGGTGCCTCCCCCCTTTTGCTGGTAGCCGAAAATACGTAGCGTTTTTTTTGTATTTTTTTTTTTAATTCTACATGTTGTTTCTCAAATTTCATCGTTTGGCAGTCATCATTAGTTTTCACTGATCCTTACCATGCAATGTATTACTACCCATCATGGTCTATTATGATTAGTTTTGATCCCAGAGCTATTCTAAGGCCTCCAAAGTAGTCCGAAATTTGTGTCACAAATCCAAAATTCTAAGCCAAATTTTATACACGATGAATGATCACTCAGCAGAATTTGCAGTACTCAAAAAGCCTCAAAGCACCCCAAGAAAATTCACGGTACATGAATTAGGTGATCCAGATCTTCCAAACTACTCTGGAATTCATTTTCTTAAGATCTACAACAACGCTTCCCAGTCTTGGCTTTCGCGACCCCCAGTCTGTTGTCACCCCGCCTTTCGTAGAACAATCGCAGCGTACCTGCAAGCAGTTGGAGGGTCTCGAAACAAAGTTTGGGAAACCGTGATCTACAACATCTACCATCATTTGTGTTCATTCTGTTCACGTTGATGTCCATTAGACCTTCCAATACTACGAGTAACTCGTTATGATGGAAGTTGGACAATGTAGTCTATACTGCTGATGGAGCCTCAGTGCACAACTATAATGCTTTTGGTACATTCATGCTATATTCTAGGTTTCCAAACTATTCTGGAATTAGGGCCTTCAAGGTCTACAGGTTCTACTCTTGTTGCTCTTCACTATATCGGAATAATTCTTTCACGATTGTGTCTGTTGTACCTCATCATATTACGAGTATCTCTATGTGTTATGTGGGTGTCCACCGGCATACAAATGGACCCAATGTATTTTGAAGTATGGGTCGTAAATCTTAAGATATTTTCATTGTAGCGAATGCTCGCTGAATATAATCTACACTACTCTCAGAGCCTCAGAGTGCAATTCTGATAACTTAGCAACATTCACTTGGTGATCTAAGTCATCCAAACTATTCTGGAATTAAGACCTTCAAGCTCTACAAGCTCTACACCGATAAAGTAAAAAAAAATCCAAAATCCAAAAAAAATCCTTCAGGAATTCCCCCAAGAATTTCTGCCAAGAATTCCTCCAGGAATTTTTCAAGAAATTCCTCGAAACTCTTCCAGGAGTTCCTTAAAAACTCCACAAGAATCCCTCCAGATATTTCCCCAATTATTCCTTCCAAAATTTCACCAGGAATTTCTCCAGATATTCCTCTAGAAATGCCTCTAGGTCTAGGTATTCCTCCAAGAATTGCTATAGAAATTTCTCCAAGAATCTCTCTAGGAATTTCGCCAGAATATCCTCGATGAATTCATCCTGAAACCTGCAGCTGCAGGAAATCCTCCAGGAATGGGATACATTGTAAGGATCATAAAATACGCGAAAAGTTTTTTTTTATCTAACATACCTATTTTTTAACTCTCTAATACCCAACCCCGCCTTTAGACGGGGTATGGTTTGAGCATTTTTGTAATTTTTATTTCGTGGGCAATCAAAATTTTTATATTTTTGGCTGATATTTAGGACTGTTCTATATATTTCAAAATGGTTTTTAGTGTCTTTCGAATACACTCTAAAAATTTTTCGTTAAAATTACACGGAAAATAAAATTTTCCATGAAAAAAAATTAAAATAAAAGTATTTCAACAATAATCACAAAATCTCAAAATGTTTTCATCTCAAAAAATCCGTATTCCGAATGGCTTTCAGGAAAAATATAAAAGTGTGGGGATGTTCAAAAATAAAAATTAGAAAAATCAAAAACCGAAATTCACAACATTGAGAATTAAAAAGAATCATCTTCAAAAACATGTTTAAATCGATTTTAGATGACGAAAAATGATAATTAGATCGAAATCAAAAATTTGGGTATTAGAGGGTTAAATAAGTTGAGTATGAAATGATACGCAGAATAAGCGCATTTAAAGATGCAATTATTGTATTGAAGAATATTGCATAATATCATAATTAAATAATATGAATTCTTCAGAAGCGATAAATAAATTATGGGTGGAATTCAAGAACTCCTCTATGAAATAAATATATAATAATTTGTAGTGAAATTTGTGAGCAAATTTGAGGGATTTCTAAAAAAATCACACGGACGAGTTATTCGATAAGTTTCTGTTACGCTACGGTAAGATAGGACCAAAACGACGATTTTTGTGACGAAGAAAAGATAATCCCAACTAACAAAAGTAGCTGCATAAAAGCTTATGGAACAAACGTTTATGTGGAAGTGGTTGATTAAGCTCTTATACAGCAGAAATGTTAGTTGGGATGTTTTCATAAGTGTTGCCGGAAGTATTTGTTGGAATGTTTAAATTGCTGAAGTTTCTAATCCATGAAAAAGCTGTTAAATACATCCGTCGAACATTGAAACCAATTTGCTTTTGATAACATTACAAGACTGGTACCGATACAATTCCCCCTGGAATGAACGTATTTTCTGAAAAGTAATATTACAATGTGTACCGTCGAGCGGGGTGGCCATTAGGATCAATGTCACCCCGAACGACGGTATGTATATATTTATTTTATCTACATTAACGAGATTTTCAGCCCTAGGCTAAAGTTCATCTCGGGACACACGCTTTACTTCCATTCTGAAGGAAGAACTCTTATTTTGTGAGTATTTCGGGGGATTCGATCTCAGGTTCTCGGCGTGATAGTCACGTGCTTTAACCATCATACATACATGTTCTACGGACACCCAACATGAACTTTTAAATTTATTTTGAATTGCAACAAATTATCATTATGGAGGCAAATATCAGAACGATTACATATAAAGATTTCTTTTGGTCGAACTTAAAAAAAATAAGGAGTAATTCTTGATTTTACAAAAAAAAGGTCACAGGTACTGCCTTGCTATGTTTACACTGCTGAGAATATAGAATTCCAAGTGAAAGTTCTTCGTCGCTATCCGAATTGGAAAATGTGACATTCTTAGTGGCCCATTCATTGGTTGTATGAAAGGAGAATTTTAGCAATCAGATGAATGGGTTGCTTTGGCTGGGTGGGTGTGGAAAAACACATCTTGTGCGTTTGAGCTGCTTGTCAGCAATCGCACTCGTATGTTGTTTTTATATTCTACTCTACCTACTCTACGCTCTCAAATTCAAGCTTTTTTGGTTAATTAGAGTTAGGATGTCAGTTAATTTTTGATTTATAGAAATCATCTGAAGTTCTCGGATTACCAACGAAAGATTTTTTTTATCAAATATTAATGCAAACTATTAGTAGAGCTAAACTGTTAGAACTGGTTTAACTGATAAAAAAAACGATTAGCCTACAGAAAAAAGAACTACCCACAACTAAAAGAAGGGCCTCTTTCTTTATTTGCTTTTGAAAGACTTGTTGGCAAAAGAACCCAAATTTCAACAGCTGTGGGTGGACTTGTTCATCAGGATGGCATTTGACAGGCCCCATCCTTAAGGAACATGAGCTCAGTCAGCTCTGTCAATATTGTGAAACTATGCTTTGCACCATGCGGTCAGATGCCTTGGAGCGATTCCAAAAAGTCATGTGTAAAGGTCGGTGGTTTTTCCTGCCTGATGAGGGTGGCTTCTCTCGGTTAGTGTGGTGCTCCTAGGGGGGGCTACTGGCTTTTCGAATTTACAGTTGCATGATAAAGCGAATGGATAACGATTACATTCCAAGCAATAGATAACTTTTTTATCATTGCAAGTCGTTTAGCGTTTCAGTCTAAATCGTTTGTATCGTTACTTACTAAATCCGTTAAAATTATGTTGTTCTTTTTTGATTGGGTAACTGTACAGAGTTCCTTCCTTATGATTCCAAATATGAGAACCGTTAATTGAATTGACCGATCTATGCCTCTCGCTATCAACGACAATATTAACTGTTACAACGTCGGCAAAGAGACACTTTTCCTTGAAATAGCTTATCTCGAGACTTCACTAAGTGTCTACCATTCCCGCCAGAGGGTCAGATTTCCTCGCTCTGATATAAGCTAATCGGGTCTGACTTCAAGATTGAAACCTATACCGACGTCGTCGTCGTCGTCAGAAACGTGTAGGTATTCGGTTTGTCTTTTAACTGGTCCGGTTTCCCGTTTTGACTCTATAGGGGCTCGTTTCGAAGCGGAAGCTTTCCAAGCTTTGACAAAAATATAAATGAATTCACAAGATCGAAGATAAAAACCAGAATTTGATGAAGTTTTTTGTTCGGATCTCTGTCCCATTCCAACCAAGCAAGTGGTGGTGTGCCAAAAAAGTGCAGTAATTGGGCCCGAAAGTGATACCAATCAGGGATCAGATTATCCGAGAAATTCTACTTTTTCTCTGTCTGATTTGTTTATTTGGCTTGTGTTCACAGATGGAGAGCATAATCCCGACTCTATTTCAAGAGGTTCCCATTCAATCGTCTGTGCTATATTGCGTATCGTCTGCTGAAATGATTCCTACAGCTAATAAAAACGGGTATCGGTTGTTTCACTTGAATGATTGATTAATTTTCGTTCGAGAGTATTTCTGCTCTGTGGAAATCATCCATTGGAAAGCGATGGATGTATCTTTCTTTCCAAGTAATCCCAATTAAAAAGGGTAAAGTGTATCACTGAAGCCGCTTGTTTGGGAGAAAAATTTAAATAATTTTCCATCTTTTTGTCCGGCTCCATTCACTCTTGCTCAAATTTACCGTTGAGAAAATCACCTCAATCCGCGAAAAACACGAAAAGCTACTCTGTAAATGATTTGCATAATTCTTGGCCAACCATCTGGTCCAGTGAGAACCCTGATGCTTTCTTGGCTGGATGGGTGGTTTCAGTAGGACCGACACGGACAATTCCCGTTGGGTTCGTGCTCACGCTCAAACAACGGAGCCTCGCTCGCTTGGTCGGTTCTATTTACTGTGTTTTTTTTTTGCTTCTCACACTCCGAGAGCAGTAATTACCACCCTCCGTCACGGCAATGAAGATGGACTAATCTTCATTAATGCATCTTACCGTTTCGTAGCTTATGGGCTTTTCAGACGCTTTTTCGGCAATCCAATGAACCGGCCGGGTGGGGGAGCAGCTGGTTTAGAAGAAAGGATTATAGCTTGATTAAAACTATTACAGGGTTTCAGGGGTAGAAGGCCACATTATTCTGAATTTTCGGACGATGTGAATGCTCTGGCATTAGAGTGGTCGATGCTTATATGAGCAGTATACATACAGAAAAAATCTCCATGCAGATCTTTACAAAATTACATGTAGAATTTCGATTCAAAGAACGACAGATATTTATAATTGGAGCGCTTCCTGTTCGGTCGATATATTGGATCAACTGACTCATCTCTTCAAATGTTTTGGCGACTTTTTCCATACAACTATTATACTCCTGATTGCTGTAATTTCCGTGCACCAAAGGCCCGTGTACTAACTAATCGCATTAACCACTTATTATTATAATTAGCTTTATTAAGGAGATTTTCAGCCCGCGGCTGGTTCATCTCCAAAGGCATTTACCACTGAAAACAACAACAAGCTCAATTTTGGGCCACTCTAATGACTAAACAGCTTGGAAGGCGCAAGGTCGTCAGTTTCGATATAATTTGAGTTTGAGTGTAATGTTTCAACCATGTTCTAAATTTCATTAAATTAATGCTTGGTACGAATTTCGTGTCTGTTCAATGTGAAACTTGTGCTTGAAATGGTGTTTGTATGTCACAATTCAGTTAGCCTAGTCCTAGTGGTTATAGCTATGGATCGCCAATCCGGGGATGGCGGGTTCGGTTCCCGTTCCGATCGGCAACGGTCGACTCCCTGGACATAATGCCTAACAATATACAAATTCATGCAACGGATTTTCAAACTCCTGCCACGAATGCGACCGTACAGAGAATTTATTTCCAGGGTTTCTTCAGAAATACCTAATGGGATTTCCCCAGGTATTCTTCTAGGGATTCTTCCAGAAATTCCTTACGAAGTTTCTACAGCAATTAATTCCAGGATTCCTCAGGAAGTTTTTATTAGATTCTTCAAAAGGATTTTTCAGGATTTCTTTAGCCGCTGGTATTCTTCAAGAATTTCTTCTGAAATTCCTAAACAGGTTTCATCTGGAATTCCTCTGGATTCCGGAATTCCTCTAGAAATTCTTTCTGATATTCCGCTTGAATTTCTTCCGTGATTTCTCTAGAAATCTTTTCTGGGATTTGCTCAGAAGTTCCGGAATTTCGTTCCTAGATTCTACCAAGAATTATTCCTGGGATTCCTCTCTCCGGTATTTCTCAGGGTGCCACTTCCGGGATTCCTCCAGCAGTTCATTCCGAGATTCTTCCAGGATTTCTCTAGGAATTCTTTCCGAGATTTCTTCGGGAATTTCGCCCTGAGATTCTTCCAGGATTTTTTTTCCTGGGGTTCCTCCAGGATTTCCATAAGGTTCTATCTGGGATTCCTTCAGGAGTTCTTTCCGGCATTCCTCAAGGAACTTCTCTCAAGATTCATCCAGGAATTCGTTTCGAGATTCCTCCAGATTTTTCTTTTGGGATTCTCCCAGGAATTCTTCCTGGAGCTCTTTCTGGGGTTTTCAGACTGACATTCTTCCAGGGACTTATTCATAATTATTTCTGAAATTCTTCGAAGAGTTTTTCCTGAGATTCCTTAAGAAGTTCCATATTTTTATCTGTATTAACGAAATTTTAAGCCCAATGCTAGTTCATCTCGGGACAAACGCTTTACTTTGCTTCCGACGGAAGATCTCACATGTTGTAATTTATCGGAAGTGGAATTCGATCCCAGGTCCTCAGCGTGATAGTCATTTCCTTTAACCAGTCACGTGCTTTAACCATCCGTAAGTTTCATTTACTGCGGAAACCCTTTGTAGGATTCTTCGAGAAAATCGTTCCGCGATATTTCCAAAAATTCCTTCGCATATTTCGCCCAAAATTCTTCCTTAGATTTCTCCGGGAGTTCCTTCTAGGATTCTTCCAGTGACATATTTAGAATTCCTTCAGAAGTGGTTTTCTTGCAGGAGTTTCTCCTGAAATTCCTAAAGGTGACTCTGGGATTCCTCCTGGAACTGTTCACGTGATTCCTCAAAGGATTCCTCTAGGGGTTTCTTCTAAGATTCCTTCTATTCCTTTGGAATGTCTTCGAAAGCTTTTTCTCTGATTCTTCGAAGGAATTCCTGTAGAAATGTAGTCTAAGGTTAAACTACTGGAGGAAACCATGGAGGAATTTAACTAAAAATTCTTGAAGTTTTTCCATCGATAATTCTAAATAAAGCTCCAGAAGCAATTATGTAATAAACTCCTCGAGGATTTCCATTAGTAACATTCCTGGATGAACTCCTGAGGGAATCCCAGAAGGAACTCCTGGTTAATCTCAGAAAAAAAAATCTGAAGAAATCTCGGAAGGGTTTCCGTTAGAAACTTGTGAGCTCTTTCTTTGAAGGAATTCTAGAAGACACTTTTGAAGAATTCCTCGAATATCAGAAGAAGAGAACCACAAAACAAGAAATCCCAGAAGAAACTTAATGATGCATCTCAAAAGAAAAAATCCTGGAAGAATCCCAGAAGGAAGTCCAGGAGGATCCCGTGAAAAAACTCCAGGAAGAATCCTAAAAGGAATACCCATGGACGAAGGAATTCCCAATGGACTATCTCAGTGCTTCCCAAACTGTGCGCCGCGGCGCCCTGGTGCGCCGCGAACCTTTCCCAGGTGCGCCGCAGGCTTTTGAGTTATGGCAAAACAAACAAAAACAAACTCTTAATTTGTATTGCGGAACATCTTTAATTTTGTTTTGTTTAGTAAAACTAGTGTAGCTTCATATTTTTTTTTAAATCTTTCCCTGAGTCTTTGATTGTTCCATAGGATTTCTGGTATGCTTTTCAAACATATCAATTGACACACAATTTTAAAATGTTTTAATTTTAAGTTAATAAAATTGTTTTTTGATCTTATAAGCTTATAAGCTTATAAGCTAAGCTTTTGATTTAAGTGTAACTTGTCCATAGTTTTTATTTCAAGAATCTTATTTGCGTTCTTTTCAGAATAATTACAAGGTCTTCAAGACAGCTAGCGGCATGCAGGTTTGCCGTTGTGACATTGTGAAGAGCTAGCTTTAACCTTTTTGAACCGCTCTTTAACCTTTCTGAACCTAACTGAACTTTGAATAAGTTTGCCATGCTCGGTTTCATCACTGAGGTTATATATGGTCCTTTGAGGCCCTTTAAGTCAAAATTTATGAAAATAAAAAAGTTCAATCAAAGCCCACCTGACAGGTTCTCTACAATTTCTTCATGTGCCGAAATTTTCCAAAATAAATAAAAGTGTTGCTTTGCAATTTCTGAAAAAAAAAATGAAACTTTGGTCAAGTTCTGTGAAGTCATTTTATTTCAATTGGAATTCTTTAATTATTGCAAACGCTTTAGAATCTTTGGCTGAATTATTAAAAAGCAACAGTTTGTTTTACCTGTACATCTGACTTTTTTTTTTCTTTTTTATTAAGCTTCCATGATGAAATCAACATGATTTTTGAAATCCTACAAACATATGAAAATTATCTTTGAGAAATTTATTAAAGAATCCAAATTTTCTCTGAATTCTAAGAAAATATGCTGTATAAGAAGTGTTCCACGATTGTTGCCTTTGACATTTTAAAGTGAAAGCTGTTTATAATTGAAAAAAAAACCTTTTAAAAATCTTTGGTGCGCTGTGACATTTTTGGAAATTACGAAGGGCGCCGCGATAGCAAAAAGTTTGGAAACCTCTGGACTATCTGAATGAAGCAAGCAGGATTCCGTGCCGGACGATCCTGTGTGGACCACATTGTCACGCTCCGTATCATCCTGGAGCAAATCAATGAATTCCAAGAGTCCCTTGACCTTGTGGTCATTGATTACGAAAACGCTTTCGACCGTCTGGCAGCCCATTACCATGGAGAACCTAAATGACTTCGAATTGGCTGATGACGTTGCTCTCCTAGCTCAATGGCGCTCTGAATGCAGAGTAAGCTCGATGATCTTGCCAATCGCTCCTCAGACTGACCATCAACGTCAACAAGACCAAATCGTTGGATGTAAACACGGTTTAACCCTTCCAGCTTTACAGTAGCTGGGCAATCAGTGGAGGATGTTGAAAGCTTCCAATATCTTGGTAGCCAAATGGCGGCCGATGACGGCACCAAGATCGATATAGGTGCACGGATCAAGAGGGCGAGGGCTGCTTTTGCGAGTTTAAGAAATGTATGGATAAACAACCAGATTAGTCGGCGCAACAAAATCCGAATTTTCAATACAACCGTGAAATCTGTGCTGCTATACGCCAGTGAAACCTGGTGTGTATCAGTGGAGAACACTCAACGGCTGCAGGTCTTCATCAATAGATGCCTGCGGTATATAATTCGTGCATGGTGGCCTCACAATTGAATCTACAACTTGGAGCTCCATCGTCTGTGTCATCAAAAACCGATAACGACAGAAATTCGGAAGCGAAAGTGGAGGTGGGTCGACCACACTCTACGCAGGGGCGGAAATGAAATCTGCAAGCCAGCGTTAGATTGAAGCCCAGCAGGACATCGCAGCAGAGGCTCATAGCGGCACAGCCTCAACAACGAAATCAAGCAAGTCGACAGAAATTTGACCTGGGCACAGGTCAAGGCGATGGCTGGCAATCGCCCAGGATAGAAATTTTTCAATTCGGCCCGCTGCACCACCGTGGGTGCCCAGGACTGAAAGTAAGTAAGTAAGTCTTTGAATGAACTTCCAGACTTCAGATAATAAACTCAGAAGAAATTCCTAGAGATATCATAGAAGGAATTTCTGAAAGAATCCCGTAATGAATTCATGTAACTGCTCCAGAAAGACCTCTTAAGGTCTTGAGGTCCCAGAACAAACTCTTTTAGATTTAAGAAGATTCCTGGAACTCCTGAAGGATCTTCGGGGAAAGTTCTGAAAGAATCACGAACAAACCCCAGCAGAATTTTAGAAGGAGCTACCTGAGAAAACTTAGAAAGAACTTCTGGAGGAATCCTGGAATGAGTTTCTAAAGAAAACACGGAAATCCTAGGAATCCCAGATGAAATTTCTGGAAAACACAGATGTAATGCTTGCAGGAATCCCAGGGAGAATACGAGGACGAAGCTTATAGGGAAATATTGAATAAATCTTGGAAGGAATTTTTGGGAGAATCATTGAGGCATTTCAGCAAGAATACCTGGTAGAATGCCGAAAAAACATCTGGTGGACTCCAACATGGAATCTGTTCAGGAATCTAGAGGAAATTGCAGGATGAATTTCAAAGCGAACTTCTGAACGATTCCTAAATAAATTCGTGGAAAAATACTGGAAAGAACTTGTAATTCATTTGAAGGCATATAATGTTGCTAATTGACAAACTGAGAAATGAATTTGTGAAATAAAAATCGCGTTCTGGTGGGACTCGAACCCACTACTCCGTATTCGCTACACCGGCGCTTTCACCAACTAAGCCAATGAACAGTTAATGATTCTGCGGAATAGATAACCATAGTGACTCCGAGCCAGCACCATGAACATTCCTTCTTTACAAACCCATCTCTCTTTCGACTTAGATGCCAATCCACAGCACTCTCGCGTTTGTGCCCATTAACTATAAGTGAGAGTGATTTTTTTTATGAACTCGAGACTAACTCTCGCACTCCAGGCCACCAAGCAATGTGTTTGCTGGTGTCAAATTTAGTATGCGTCGAGAGCTCGGCACGCATGGTCTCACGCTCGACTGCCAACTGCGCCGATGGGCCGCAAACTAGAGTACAATGTTATATATTGCCCTTTACTGGCATTTACCAGATTTTCTAGAAGGCACAGAATGTTGCTAATTGACAAATTGAGAAATGAATTTGTGAAAAATCACTTTCTGGTGGGATTCGAACTCACGACTCTGTATTCGCTTGATCAGCCCTTTTAGTTGGTTAAGCCACAGAACAGGTAACGATTACGCCAAATAGAAATCCATACCTACTGACTCCGAGCTCACTTCATGAACATTTCCTTTTTCACAGCCACCTAGCCGTCTGTATGCGTCGAGAACTCGTTGCGTTGATGGTAGAAGAAGGCAAATTTAGATGTTGCGGCTTGTTTGGGTAAAGATGGTAATGGTCTACAAGACTGGTTATGCGGATGTCGGAAACTTGTTGGGAAATCAATATTTTTGATATAGGGGTTCACGCTTTGGTGCGTGGATGCCAGGCGTAAAGTGATAGATTGTGTGAAGATTACTGTGAAGCGGCCCAGTTCGCTTGGTTGCATAGCTTGATTTACAATGAATCGAAAGCTGCCTCAGCTGGTAAGGAATAAATAAATAAACAACAATAGATTTACAATGTGCTGTAAAAGTTGGAAGGAAGGGAAACGGATTTTTTTCCATTCGTTTCCAGTTTAAGTGATAACCATGAGCACACATTTAATCATGAGTGAGATGTATATGTAAAGAAGAGAGCATAGAGAAAGCTGATTGAAAGATACAAAGTATAAGCAGATAAAGCTACAATAGGACAGATCTGTGAAGTACTAGATTTGTAGTAATGAGCTGAATTTTAGTATGGTGAGAAGATCAATTCTCCGTTTCTGCAATGAAATGGTGCAAAAAGCGTGGGTATTATGATTCCTTGCCTAATTTGATGCTGTTTGAGCAAAACTTTGGGAAACAGTGTTGTTGTTTTCTCCATTTCTTGCAACATAAACAACATAGTTATCCAAAGTTTTGCTCAAACAGCATCAAATTAGTCAAGGAATCATAATACCCACGCTTTTTGCACCATTTCATTGCAGAAACAGAGAATTGATCTTCTCACCATACTAAAATTCAGCTCATTACTACAAATCTAGTACTACACCGAACGTGCCCCATTTAAAAGTCCTTCGAACATCGTTGTTTTTGATAGCACGCTCTGAATTGAGATAGCAGCAAGTGAGTATTCCCAACACTGCTTATAAGACACCAAGCTGCACTTTACCAATTTTTAGTAGTATGTGAGTACAAACTCTCATATCAACAGGAAACCAGCAAAGATTGGACTAGTATGCGATTATAAGCAGTATATGTTTGGTTGCATAACGAACATAGTTTTAATAAGTGTACGTAGTGGGTGTCAGTCTTATAAAGGAGACCTGACCAATATGCGTAGGTGCAATGTATCCTAAATTGAATGATCATTGTATGCTATACGACAAAGACCAAAAGATTCAAATAACAACAGTCTGAGAACACAGTTAATCATAGAAAGCTAGATCGAAGCTGATGCTTTGACATTTGCTGTTGTGAATGATGATCTCATACTGTTCGTGTCGATATTACCTACCTAGAATCAGTTTCATCAGTGATGTTCTACGTTCGTTGTCCCTAATTTATGCCTCCCAAATATCAAATTGGTGGGAATTCACGCTACCCGCAGGCACCAGGCTCATTATTTGGATACAATGGCTACAACCACAAAGCCGCAAAGCAAAATTGTGATATCAATTTGATGATCCACAGCATAGCTAGTAATCAAACCGGTATGGTTTAGTACAAAACCAAAAGCGAGAGCTGCATGGTTTCCAGCCAGCTCCGCTTCGAGCGCACATTCCCGGAAATGGTGACGCCCAAAACACAACGCCATTTCGGTGTTGCATCGCCCCGGTGAAATGTTAGAAATTTGCTTGGCTCTGATTTAATGGAACCACCGCTGTTTGATTTAATTCCCCTTTCGCTCCGGCTTCATTTGCGTAGGTATTACTCGGTGGTGGTTCGTTCCATTCCGGCTCAAATCACCCGAAAACTGTCAAAATGCCTTTCCCCAAAAACATCCCGCATATGTAGGTAGCCCGGCCCAGGACAAACCACACGTTCACATCTCTCCCATGCTGCGGAGCATGTGGGTGGGTAACGAGACGAGTGGAAAACTAATGCCAGCGACAGGTAGACACAAGCACAATCAAGCTGCTGGGAAGGAGTCACTGCTGACAACCACTAAAGCCACGACCACCAAACCTATCATAGCCACAGAGATTTTGGAAGATTTCGACGAAACATGTTGAAATAATCGAATGAACTAGTTTGGGTGAATTAGTTGATTAAAACGATCCCAACATGTGCTCGCTCATTAACATTGGGAGGGTGATCTCTACAGTCAATTAGCAAATACCTACAGGTTTTTCGGTATCACAGTTGGGAACGATGCATATTCATGGAAATTTAACACAGTGTACTTCAAACTCAATGAAAACGTGAGTATGGAGAACTATATTTATAACAACAAAATGCCTGACACATAACAATTTAATGAGACTTCCTATAACTAGAACAAACATACTTACTTACATTCTGTGGTGTCACCATCTCGAACTGTCTCCACAAGACCTAGATTTCTCGTTGCAGCATCTGACATACCGACGGAAATATATGTCCGCGTGTGCTTGGAATGCGGATGTGGCATTTTGCGTTTAAACCACTCATGGTGATGATGACGGCAATGATATGCGATAATGATGAAAGTGACACGAACCGTTCTCGCACACCACCACCGACCGGTAGGTATAAACCCTCAACCTCAACAACCCTGGAGTTGGTCTGTCTGTCTGTGCCTGCAGGAAGAAACAGAAGATGGAAATTATTTCCGAAAATTAAATTATTCCCGCCCATACGCTTCCTTTTCCGAGGAAACACGTCTGGAGCAACATCGGTCGGTCGGTGCTGAATGAAACCGGGTTTGTTGGGTTAGCTTCTTAAGTTTGCCGTTGCCCTCGGAATGGGTTCGGGGTAGGTGTATGTGTAGGGTGGAAAACATTTTCATTCATCTCCCAAGGCAAATGGAGAACGTGCGAAATCAGCAAATGTTTTCCATATGTAAACAGACATTGTGTACCGATGAGGTTGCTTGGAATGAGACAAGGCTTCGGAAAGTGGGGAAAGGTCAGACGAAGCATGTATATTACCAAAAATTCTTCGGTATTGATTTGGGTTGGGGCTCCGATATGACAAAGGGCAGGGTCGTACTATTTACGAAACGCCTTTTCTGTCTATTTTCTTTCTATATTTTGAGAAGAAGGGTCATATTTTGGAATATCTAAGCTCTATAAAGAGCACTCTGTGTTGTTAATTCTGCTTATTTAGCCCCCGTGAGTAGAATTTCAAAATGTCCGTTGGATGGACAGTGAAGGTGTTTCCGAATTAGGATTTTTTTTCATTCCTTACCGATCGCTTTCAGCAGCCGGTTGTGTTTACCGTGTCTCATCGCAGGCAAACAATTTCGTAGCCGGTGGAGTTTTTTCTCCACAAAGTGGTTTTTATATCGTGCGCTATTCCCACCGAGGACGAAAGTGATTTGCCTAAGGCGATTAACGCGATCGTCGTGAAGGAAGTCGACACTATACGTGTACGATTCCACCGGTAATTAAAAACCCACGCCACCGTTTGTGGGCAACAGTTTTCATCGAGGGCGGCGCGGCGGCGAGTGCGACGAGAGGGACAAACATCAGCAATGCCAGCTTGTGTGTATCCGAGTCGTCATCACCGTGCTACCTACAGTACTGTATCAATAGATAAGTATTTTCGATATACGCTCTCGCCTCATTGTTCCCATTCCACAGACTATCACGTGAACACGAGATAGTTGTCTGACTGCTATTCTATAGCAGTGGTTCCCAACCCACGTTCTGTGGAACAGTATAAAAACTTGTAAAAAGTTTTCAAAGTTATTTTTTTTTTTTGTTTATTTCTTTTTCATTTTGTTCTCTCGTTTTTTAATTACTTTTGACACTGCATAGCGTGTGCGTCAAAGTAAACATAAATTGAATTTTATTTGAACTATCACATGGACGATCCGAATGGAGGCGGATCGCCTCCTAAAGATATTATTGCTCGGACGCGGTTTTACCAGCCATCTTCGCCTGGGCCTTGGGTTGTCTATTTCCGGCGCAAATGCAAACCTTTGAATGTGCTCTCAATCTCTCGAGAGCTGACGCGTAAGTATCCCGGGACTGTTATTCACCAAGTGAAACAGTCCAAGCTGCGTGTAACCGCACCTAGTTACAAAGCAGCAAATGAAATTGTCCAGCACGAGTTGTTCTCATGTGAATATGCCCTATACATAAATGCACGAGAAGTGGAGGTGGAGGGGAAGATCCTCGACGAAACGCTGACCTGCGATGACATCAAGACCGGTGTAGGCCGGTTCAATAATAGGTCGATCGCTGATGTGAGTATTCTTGATTGCAAACCTCTTCAAAAGGCATCCATGGAAGGTGACAAGAAAGTTTACTCACCGTCAGGGTTATTTCGAGTGACATTCCCAGGCTCTGTCCTCCCGGAATTTGTGGTAATTGATAATGCTTTTTACCAAGCTTGCTATTTGATGAAAACATTCGCGAAATGATGCGATTTGCTTTCGACAACGAATACGTTTTCACCCATCCTCGCTTTATTCAATCAACCTCCCATACGAGTAGCACACGAACGGACTCAACACTGATCAGCATAGTTGACTCTTCCTTTTCGCCGTTGAGCCGTTGCGTTCTAGCCAAGCATCTCTTTTCATCGCTTTCGATGCTTTTCGACAGCTTATCGCGAAGCATCGTTGGCTGGAAGCTTTATTAGTATGGTATCGGTACATGCGAATGTTGCTTCTGTGTGCGTGTCGAGCGTTCGTGCCGTAGCTTCGCAAACCAACCTATTCGGTATGGTTCGGCTGTTCGGGCGAGCGAGTGGCGGCACAGTCAGATGTGTGCAAAATCGTTTGTGATTTACATCATGTTCGTTTTGCCACCTCTTTGCTGCTGGTCATCGCTGATCAGTGCACAGCTCAATCGCACGCGATAAATATACAGTTGATGAGTTGTGATGAGCACTAGTGAGGTGATAATTTGCATCATTGCTTTTTACACAGTACGTCTTTTTAGGCCGAAGGTATTTAATTGTACCAAATGCAAGCAGTTTGGTCACAGTGCTAGCTTTTGCGACAACAAGCCCCGTTGTGGCAAATGCAACCAAGCTCATCTCGACGAGTCTTGCACACAGGAAGCTGAAAAATGTAGCTACTGTGGTAAAGAACTTCACGACTTGCAAAAATGCCCCTATAAAAAGCGTATTCAAAATGAGAGTCGCTCCATAATTAAGCGTTCCAAGAAGACATACGCGGAAATGGTGAAATCATCGAATCCGCCCGCTATAATGTCTGAGTCAGCTGCCCCAGTTGAAAATCCCTGTCAGGAGTTGTCTTCCGATGATCAGGACGATGGCGAAACTGATGAGGTTGGATCCTTTTCGGAGGTACACGCATCCGGAAAAAGGAAGTCACCATCTTCCCCGGGATTGCGCCGAAAGGTTTTCTCAAAGTCTCCCCTCAAAAGTTTGACAACTACCAAAGGAGGCGGAGGGAATTTAAAAACTCCGAAGAAGCAGGTCTCTGATGGTGCAGTTCCTTGCTGCAGCAAGGACCTAGAACCTCCGCCTCCAACTGTTAAGTATACTTCAAAAAGAAATACTCGACAAGGTGGCAAGAAAAAAGCCACAAAAGCTCCTCGAATTTCAGCAAAATCTATCAAGCCCAAACGAGGACTGTTCACTTTTAGGGCCCTTGTGGATCGCTTATATGATGCCCTCGGACTTTCCGACTCCTTCAGAGGCATACTAGACATTTTTCTCCAAGCAGTAGAAGAGTATCTTCGGAATTTGACACAATCATGGCCCCTCCTTGCTTCGATCATATCTTTTGATGGATAATTCATCAACCGAGCTTCAAGATATGATCACTGTACTACAGTGGAACTGTCATAGTTTAAAACCTAAATTAGACCTGTTTAAATTTTTGGTTCACAACTCTGATTGTGATATATTTGCACTTTGTGAAACATGGCTTTCTTCTGAAGACGAACTCAACTTCCACGACTTCAACATTATTCGCCAGGACCGAGATGACCATTACGGAGGAGTACTTTTGGGGATCAAAAAAAGTAACTCATTTTATAAAATTCCAATCCCAACTCATCCTGGCGTAGAAATCGTCGCTTGCCAAATAAACGTAAAGGGTAAAGATCTTTGCGTAGCTTCCGTTTACATTCCTCCAAGAATTTCTATTAACCGCCGTCATCTTTGGAATGCGATTTCTGCACTATCACATCCAGTTTTAATTCTGGGTGATATGAACGCACATGGTACAGGGTGGGGCGAACCATATGACGATAATAGAGCGGTCATTTTCTATGATTTGTGCGACGATTTCAATTTGAACATTTTAAATACAGGTGAAGTGACACGTATTGCATCTGACGGCAAAGAAAGTCGTCTTGACCTAACACTGGGATCAAGTTCACTATCATTCGATTGCTTGTGGAAGGTAATCGAGGATCCTCATGGTAGTGATCACTTGCCCATAATAACCACCATAAAGCATAATAGTGAAAGGTCAGATCAACCAATTCAGGTTCCTTTTGACCTCACAAGGAATATCGATTGGCAAAAATATGCAGAAGCGGTATCTTTTGGCATCGAATCATTCAACCCCCTTCCACCTTTGGATGAGTATCGATTCCTGTCTGAACTGGTATACAAGAGTGCATTAGAATCACAAAAACGACGAGTTCCAAGTGCAAGCTTCAAAAGAAGACCAGCCACACTAGGCTGGGATGATGATTGCACCCAGTTGTATCTTAAAAAATCTGATGCTTTCAAAACTTTTCGTAGGCACGGTACCTCAGATCTTTATCAAGAGTACGCTAAGCTCAAAAGACAGCTGAAGAACCTGCTGAAAGCGAAGAAGCGTAGTTATTGGCGACACTTCATTGAGGGTCTCTCAAGAGAAACTTCAATGACAACGCTTTGGAGAGTGGCTCGCAACATGCGAAACCGCTCTTCTTCTAATGAGAGTGACGAATACTCCAACCGTTGGATATTCAGCTTCGCGAAAAGGGTCTGCCCAGACTCAGTCCCAGCACAACCGATTTCTTGGGAAACATCCCCAAGAGACGGTTCTCTGGACAGACCCTTCACTATGCTGGAACTTTCTATGGTTCTTCTTTCATCAAACAATTCCGCTCCGGGACGCGATATGATCAAGTTCAATCTTCTTAAGAATCTCCCAGATATCACGAAAAGACGATTACAAGACCTGTTCAACTCATTCATGGAGAACAACATTGTTCCGCCAGAATGGAGACAGGTCAAAGTAATAGCTTTTCAAAAGCCTGGTAAACCAGCGTCTGATCATAATTCATACCGCCCAATTGCAATGTTATCATGTTTAAGGAAATTGTTAGAAAAAATGATCCTATCGCGACTCGACCATTGGGTTGAATCGAATAACTTGCTTTCAAATACTCAGTTCGGGTTTCGCAAGGGTAAAGGAACAAACGATTGTCTAGCGTTGCTTTCATCAGATATTCAACTAGCCTTTGCGGAAAAGGAGCAATTGGCTTCAGTTTTCTTGGACATTAAGGGCGCTTTTGATTCAGTTTCCATAGAAATATTGTCAGAAAAACTGCACAATAGTGGACTACCAGGAACTTTAAGCAATTTCTTGTATGTATAATTTATTGTCAGAAAAACATATGAGCTTCAATCTTGGACAACTGACTACTTCCAGAATTAGCTACATGGGCCTACCCCAAGGCTCATGTTTAAGTCCCTTGCTTTATAATTTTTATGTGAAAGACATTGATAGCTGTCTGGAAGGACAATGCACGCTAAGACAACTTGCAGATGATGCTGTGGTTTCTCTAAAAGGCCCACATGCAGAAATGTTGCAAAGACCATTGCAAAGTTCCTTAAACAATCTGTCCATTTGGGCAAGATATTTGGGGATCGAGTTTGCTCCGCAAAAAACTCAATTGGTTGTGTTTTCCAGAAAGCGGAACCCAGCCCAACTGAAACTCAATCTTTTGGGAATAGAAATCGACCAATCTTTGACTTCGAAATACCTTGGGGTCTGGTTTGATTCAAAAGGCACTTGGGGTACCCAAACTAAATATTTGGTGCAAAAATGTCAGCAAAGGATCAATTTTCTACGCACAATTACCGGAACATGGTGGGGTGCTCACCCGCAAGACCTCATAAAACTTTACAAAACGACTATTCTTTCTGTTCTCGAGTATGGCTCTTTCTGTTTCCACTCAGCAGCAAACTGCCACCTAATAAAATTGGAACGAATTCAATATCGTTGTCTGCGCATTGCCCTCGGCTGCATGCACTCAACGCATAATGCGAGCCTAGAGGTCCTGGCAGGGGTGAAACCTCTCCAGAACCGCTTCTGGGAACTCTCGTTAAGGTTACTTATTAAATGTGGAGTGAGCAACACACTTGTAATTGAAAACTTCGAAGACATGCTCAGACTGAACACTCAGTCAAAATTCATGAGAATCTATCTGTTCTACATGTCATCTGACATAAGCCTCCCAGGTTATAATCCTCCTCGTGCACACTTCACCAATGACAGTTCCTCTGTTAAATACGATCTGTCCATGAAACAAGCAATTCATGGAATACCAGATCAACTTCGGTGTATATCCATTCCTCGCATTTTTAACGAAAAGTACCAAAATGTCAATTCCTGTAAGAGATTCTTCACTGATGGGTCTCGAATTAATGGATCCACTGGCTTCGGTGTCTTCAACGAAAATTCCACCGCCTTCCGGAAACTTCAAGAACCTCGTTCAGTTTATGTTGCTGAGCTGGCAGCAATCGACTTCGCTTTGGGGATGATTCCCAACATGCCCGCAGACCATTTCTTCATCTTCTCGGATAGCCTTAGTTCGATTGAGGCACTCCGGTCGATGAAACCTGTAAAGCATGCATCTTACTTTCTTACAAAAATAAGGGAACAGATGTATGCGCTGGTCGAAAGATCATACAAGATTACCTTTGTATGGGTCCCCTCACATTGCTCAATTTATGGCAATGAGAAGGCGGACTCTCTCGCAAAGGTGGGCGCACAGGTAGGTGAGATCTATGATAGAAGAATTTCACACGATGAATTTTTCCATTTAGTTCGTCAGAGTTCTCTTCAAAGAGATGGCCAACTGGGACGGTGGTTACATTCTATTATTCCTAATGTTTCTTTGCGAGCGTGGCATTACGGTTTGGATGAAGGTCGAGACTTCATACGTGTGATGTCAAGACTTATGTCCAACCATTACTCGCTAGGCGCGCATTTGCATAGAATAAATCTTGCACTCGACAATATTTGCACTAAGTGCGGTTCCGGTTATGATGACATCGACCACGTAGTTTGGCAATGCCCAGATAATGACGCCTCCAGAGCGCTACTATTGGATACCCTTGAGGCCCGAGGTAGACAACCCTTTGTTCCAGTAAGAGATGTATTGGGAACCCGCGATCTAATCTATATGCGGTCCATTTATGAGTTTCTTCGCATGTGTTGTATAAAGGTTTAATCTCCCTGTGTTTTTTCGCTTCAGTTTTTTTTCTCTTTGTTTTGTCCTTTTGTGTTTTGTTCCTGGCCATCCGGTAGATGAGAATCCGTGACAAGCCCATGCCAACACCAGAGGCGACACCAAAAGCCATGATACCTCCCGGATGTGCTACAGCAAACCCTGAAACCTTATCCTGACCATGCCTTTCCTTAAAAATTATGTGACCCGCTAACCTCGAGCAGCCACGAGTACCCTGGCCTCCACCCAGTACTAACCTTGATATAAGAAAGCAATATCGTTGTATGTTATTGAATACAAAAAATGAATCCCGGCTCCGTAAAGCGTTGAACGCGATTGAGCCATAAATAAACGAACTAGATAAAAAAAATTAAAATTTTTGTAAAAAACGTTTTTTGTTGTTCAGAGAGATCTGTGCCAACACATTTTTGAAAATTTTTTGACGGATCATGCTAGAACCGAGCCTGCAGAACGAGAACGATTACGAGTTCTAATTCCCTGAAGAAGGTGTAATAAACACCGAAACGTCGGATGAAGAGCGATATTTAGTCGTTTGATTGCGTTTGGTGACTGTGAAGCCGAGAAACTTCCCCGGTTATAAAGAATTTCAGTCGATAGCGCTCTACGATAACTCCCGAGATTCCTTTAGAAATTACTCCCTGAATTGATTCATGAGCCTAAAATTCCTCCAGAAATTGCTGCAGGCTTCTCCCGGGATTTCTTTACGAATTCCTCCTGGAATTCCTTAAAATTTCTTCCAGGGATTCCTTCAGGAATTCTTCCATGCACTACTTCAGTCTAGGCTCGAAATTGCTTCAGGAAAGATTTTTTCCAATGATTCCTTCTGAAATTTGCTAAGAAATTCGTTTAGGAGCCCTTCTTTATATTACTTCTAGATAAAATAAATAAAATAAAATCTCAATACTTTGCCTCACTTTGCCCAGGGTATAACTTTTTTCACAGCCGTCGGATCACTTCGCGGTCTTCGACAAAGTTCTTTTGCATATAGTCACCTACAATAATACAAAAGGGTTTATTTATTGAACGCTTACAGCGCCACCTAGCGGCAAAATTCGAAAACTTAAAATTTCAGCATACATTTGGCCAAGTTTTCCCATACAAACTTCAAGCGTTTCGAGCGCCCCCTTAGGCTCACCCAATTTTGCTCTTTTATGAGATTCCTTTGGGAATGCCATGTGAGATTCATTCGAAAATTCCAGCTCAGATTCCACCGGAAATCCTCCTGGTATTACTTCACAAATTCCTCCTAACATTATTTGGGCAATTCCTTCTGTAAAGCTTTTAGCACCTAGGATTTCTTCAGAAATTTCTCCCTGAATTCCTTAAAATTTCTTCAAGGCATTCGTTAAGGGATTGCAAAATAAATTTCTTCCGGAATTCACTCATGGAATTTATCGAGGATTTTTTCTAGGAATTCTTTGATGATACTCCCAGCATTTTTTTTTCAGGGATTCAGAAACAAATCTTAGTAAATCTTTAAGATTTTTTATGGGATTTCTTCGGGAACTTCCACCCGAAATTCTTTGTTCTGTAGTTCTTTCTGTTTCTTCTCCCTGGGGTTCTTTTGACAATCCTTTCCGTACTTCAACAGTTATTACTGGAATTCCTTCAGGAACTTCTTACTGAATGCCTTCTTACACCTGGCATTCTTTCAAATTACTCCATGCTCTTCCCGAAATTCCTTCATTCCTCCTGGAAATGCTTCAGGAATTTCTCCCGGAATTGCGTCAGGAATTATCCAGGAATTTATCCTGGAATTTTCCAGAATTTCTTCCAGAAATTTCTCCAGGGATTTTTTCAGGAACGAACAATTCTTGATATTACTGCAAGATATTTTTTGTGGAATTCTTTCAGGAAAAAAATGCTTCAAGGATTACTTCTAGATTTCTACCTTTTGAAATTTTTATTTGAATTCAACAAGAGATTCCTTTGGGAATTCCTCCAGCAATCCCTATATGAATGCCTGTGGTAGGGATTCCTTTTGTAATTTCTCCAAGGATTCCTTTAATAATTCCTAAAGGAATTCTTCCTGGGATTTCTCCAGTCATTAATTTAGAAATTTCTCTAGTGATTTCTTCAGGGTACAGTTGATCTGCACGTGCCGTAGTTTCATGTACGGAAGCCACATTGCAAGTGAGCTTCCAGGAGCACTGTACATTTTGTAACTCAAAGTTGTGTGCCTCATTTTTTTTTTTCAAGATCTGTCTCATGTCCTTCGTCACATGCGCTGACTGGAGTGGAAAATTTCATGAAAAAAATGTTCTAAACAATTGAGAATTGAAACCTCAACCTTTGCCTTGACACTTGAGTTGTGAACGGAAAAAAGTTGCTGAGGTTCTTCTAAGTATTACTTTGGGATTTTTTTCTGGGATTCCTTCGGGAATTTTCCGAGATTGTTTGTGAAACTCCTTCCAAAGTGGATCTAAGAATATCTTCTGGTTTTTCCCTATAATTCCTAAAAAATCCCCGCAAATTTTTCAGGGATTTCTTCAGGATTTTTTCCGGCAGTTCAGGAATTCATAAAAGAATTCGTCCATTGATTTGTATAGACTTTTTTCCAGGAACTCACTCAGAGAAAATCCGTTTGAAAATTTTCCAGGGATTATCTTCAGAAATTGCTCTAGAGATTTCATATTGAATGCATTCAGCAAGTCTTCCAGGAATTTCTCCAAGGATTCCTAGTGGAACTCCTTCTTAAGAATTTTCCAGCAATGCCTTCTGGAATTCCTCCAAAAATTTCTCCAGGATCTCCCTTTAGGAATGCCTCCAGAAATGCCTTGAGGGTTCCCTTCAATGATAGTTTGACGACTTTTACGAGGATATCTTCAGAAGTCCCTCCAGGTATTCTTTCGTGAATATGTCGAGGGATAATATGTTCAGGGATTCTTCAAGGGGCTTCTCCAGAATTTCACTAGCGATTCCTCCAGAAATTTATCTACTTATTTCTTCTGGAATTTCTTCAGATCATTTCAAATTTCAGTCAGTTTCCGTGAATATGGAGACCTCGACTCATGGAAGCATGCCGTATTTGAAAAAAAAACAATGCTTCAATCCTGATCACGGTCAAAGTAAAAAAAAGCTTTTTTTAAAAAGTTACCCGCAAAACATGCCGTTACTTATTTTTCTCAAGTAGTTTGGATGTATATCCCTTTCGGGACGGCGCGCAAAAGGTGAAATTTTCATACAAATGGCTCAACTTTGACTCTCCAGAACTCTTATATTTCCCAACAAAACAACAAATGTTGTTCCTCGTTTGGAAGAACTATTCTTCAACTTTCGATTTCTAGCTTTGACTAGCTTGATAAATCGGAAATGAAAAATATGTGACTGATAATTTTCATGTTTCACGGATTTTATCCACGTTTTGTTTAACTTGCTGTGGTAAATCTCACATGCAACGTAAACAAAGGTTTGTTTACAAACATGCAAGTATACCTAATGGGTCGAGTATTAAAACAGTTTACATTACATTAACCAAAGACTAACCAGATGATAAAAATATGCAAAACTGTTATTGCTAAACAACACAATTGTGCTGGTTCGTCACGAGAGGGATAACAATCTGTAAAAAATATAAAATGGCGGGTTTTGCCAATTTTGGTACGATAAAAAAAATAACTGTTTGCTATTTACTACGAAAAATTGCCATTTTCTAAAAATCTTGCCGGGGAGACCTCCAAACATCATTTCTGCAAGTTGTCATGCAAAAGTTTGTTTCTTACACCCTTAGCTATCATTTTCAGGGTGAGCCCCAAACTTTCTCACTATGTGCAATTTTGGGACACCGTCACACGCCGAGGACTATTATGAACAGACTTTTATTCTTCAATCACTTAACCTAATTCACAGCTCTTTTGTCCACTAGGGCACTGCGTGAGTGATTTCATTTGGCACATACACTTTGTACAGCGCCTAAATGTATGCTATTCTTATTCTACTATATCGAACTGGTTACCTTTGCGCTGCTGTCACTTTTCTACCCTGTCCATGGTAGAATAATGAGCACGAGGTTGTTGATGTGTGGCACTTGTTCCTTTTTCAGTCCGATTGGGGATCCATTATGAATTGCCGTTAGCCGATATCCAGGTTTCTGGGTCCGTTGGAGCATATGCTCTGAAGAGGGTCAGAAGCCAGCCGCTCACGGGGAGAAAAGAAACTGACGAAAAAATGCAAGAGCCGGGGCTGGGATCGAATCCATAACCATCCACTTATGATGAACAGACTTTATACCTTTAATTGTATTGCCTAGTATTGTAGATTGGGACCTCTTGTTTCAGAGTCTGTGCGGCTTTAACCTTTCAGGACGCGCGCCATCATGCAACCGAAAATGCACCGCGCTCGTGCTGTATACGATGAGCGAGGTTTTTTTTTTGGTAGTGTTGTACTTTTTACAACAGCGCTGAAGTCATAGTTGCAGGGGTTTCAAAATGGCAGCGAGTATGGCAGCCAGTCTCCCCCTTACACCTCACTCCTCTTACCACAGTCATCGAATAGCGTGGAGGCTGGTGAACAAATTCTCCAAATTTTTCTTGCTTACCTTGTAGAATTGCACTCAGGTTGCTACTTGTGGTAGACAACTATATTTCTCATCCGTCGGGAAGCACTACTTTCAATTTTTTACTTTATTTTCACAATTTCGTGCCTAAAAGAAGCACTAACTGCACTTTTTTTCCTCGGCAAGTACGTCGTCAATTTTTTTAAATCACTTTTTATTAGTCGTCTAAACAACATAGCACTGAGATAAGTTGATCGATTATTTGAAACTATTCTTACTTTCGCCTAACCACCCGTTTATCGCGAAAAACCGACGCGTTTTCCACTTTTTTGGTCGAAAACTCGAATCAATTTTAATCGCGGTTCGTTAGAACGGAAAAACGTACCGTGAAACTGGGTGATGTTGTTCAACGCAGGGTACAATTGATAAAACCGCTGTACACGTTTATCGCGATACAAGGCTGTATTTTTGCCAAACATTGTAACTATATTAAATATTATACTGCCAATGTGATTACAATAAGTAACAGAACAATCGGTCGCTGTTTATGAGTTAAAATAGCAATCATTAATATCACCCCATAACACGGTAGTTTCCTACAGTCAGAGAGAGGAAGTGCGAGAGTAGAGAGGAGAGAGTTGTCAAAAAACGTAAATAAAGGGGCGCACAATGGGATAAATTTTAACAATATTGGGCAAAACATGTATTTAAATCATTTTGAAAATGTTTTATAAGAACAAATTGTGTCGGTGAGCAGATTTAATAAATCACGTGGGTGCAAAAATGCAAAGGTATAACTGCTTTTTAATATGGCTCATTTTTGCAAATTTGTTTTTGCTTGTTTGACCAAGTTACACCTCACTGTGCACCGTCCGATTTGATTGTTTTGAGTGGGTGGTTGGGAGGGTGATTAGAGCGGGAGCCAAGCTTATTGTTGTGATCTCAAGCAAAATTCACCTTAAGTATTTCATGTTAGGAAATTCAATATTCTGATTTTTACCCTGTTTTCCCATGTAAATGTCGGGAAAGCTATTTTATGTCCATTTTCATCCCATATTCTCAAAAATTCGCGGAATATTCTCAAAAAACTATTTTTGAGAAAGTAATTTCATAAGCTTTGATCGCTGAAATTTTTGAAATGGACTTTTTTTTCTTTCTTGAGTTATGTTGAATTTTGTTGAATTATGACCATGTGCGCATATATTATATGGTCATTTTCACATAATTGGCCATAACTCAAGAAGGAAAAACGAGTGCATTCCAAAAATTTCAGCCATCAAAGCTTATGAAACTACCTCCTCAAAAATATTTTTTTGACAATTTTCTGCGAGTTCGGGCATAGTTTTTCCGGCTTTTTTGTGAATTTTCTCAACGGTGGGAAATTTTGTGGAAATTTTTTTCCAGTTCATATTTTTCTTGGATTCCTGAGAAAATTTGCTTTCATTTTCTAAGAAAAACTTCGTTTCTACGATGCATCGTTCTTGAGTTATGATTTTTCAATGAAAAGGCTTATACGACAAATTTGGGCATTTTTCAACATAATTGGCCGTAACTCAAAAACGAAAAAAAGTGCATTCCAAAAATTTCAGCGTTTAAAGCTTTTGGAATAACCTTCTCAAAAATATTTTTTTGATATTTTTTACGAGTTCGAGCATTGTTTTTCCGGCTTTTCTCAATTGTGGCAAATTTTGTGGTAAACTTTTTCCAGTTTATTTTTTTTTTTGGATTTCTGAGAAAATTTGCTTTCATTTTCTAAAAAAAAACTTTGTTTCTCTGATGCTTCGTTCTTGAGTTATGATTAGTAAGTAGTGTCCGGGGAAAACAAAGACTTTCCACCTGAGTTTTCCGGCAAAATAGGCTACCCTGAAATTTTCTCAATTTTTTTTATTCATATATCCATGAGCCCTGCCTGTGGAAAAAGTTTCTTGAAAATCTGGGACCCTTCGGCCCAATCCCGTTAAAAAAACATTCGCTACATTTCTGCTTAGAAGCGGATGCATGATTTTTCCAGCTAGAATAGCAGAGTCATAGAAGTCGTTTTTTCATTGAAAAAAAGAAAATCTTACTGAAACATTTAAAATTCTTAACACATTGATGATTTCGGAACCATTTATTCATTCTCCTTCCGCTTAACAAGATGCCATCGTTATCAACAGAGATATTTTGAAAATTTTCCCATAAGGTCACGGAGTTAGAATTCGGCTAACACCGGTTGTTCTCCGTAGAAAGAATGTTGTTTCCCATGCACGCCTACCCAATTTGCTAAGTACACAAGCATATGAGTTCCTGCAGGTTCACCGATGATGGCACCAACCGCCAACGACGACGACAATAGCAATATAAATCAAGATTTAACAAAGAAGTACGATAATAATTCTTGTTTATCATTCCTGATCCAGGTCTTCGGGATCAGGAGTGCCGGAAAATTTCCATACTGAACGAATGTCTCGAAGTATACACTCATGACTGTCAAGGTCTGGCAGATTGGTAGGTACTGCTGAATAGAGACGCTTCCTCGGTTCGGGGTTGAATTCAGATGAGCATGGGAGTACCGAAAGTGGTATGCTGATGCAGAATCAAAATTCTACCAAATTCATATGTTGAAATTGTTGTGCATGTGTGCCTGATTGTGGAATCGTTTTATCTGATAAGGTGCTGCTGCTGCTGCTGTATGATGGGGATGACGGTAAATACATGTTTTGGCTCGTTTAACCAGCATTTTGTGCATCTCTCTATACAAGTGGTTTTGATGCAGATTGTTTCTTTGGGTACATCAGTACATGAGTAGAGATAGTTGATGTAGTTGGTGCAGCTAGTTCATGCTCAGTACTTCCACTTTTTTAAAAGTTCCTTACTTGTCATCTCTGGATAATTTAGTCTGGTTGCGAGAGTTTAATGCTGAATTGAATATTAAACAGAATAATTCATAAAAAATCGATTCTTAATATTCAAAAGTAGCAATAATCTTATCGAGCAGAGGTTTGCAGACCTTTTGCACCTAGTACCCAGATAACATATAAGTTTAAGGTGTTATCATCATTATTTAGAATTTTGTAACCTCCGAGAAGCTTAACAAAAGCCAAATGTCATTTTCAATCGAAAGCAATAACCCCAAATATCGAACTATGTATTTCATATAGTCAGGAAATAGAAGTTTCTCTTCGTTCTCCCATTACCAATATGCCCCCACTGCGCAAACTGCATTGGACAAATAATGCAAAACACTCGGTTAGCAGAAGAAGCTGTGTCCAGTTCAATGTGACCACAGCAAACGATAAAAAGTATAGCGTCATGTTCGGTAGGGTACCAGAAAACCAGCATCATTTCCCTTGTCCCCATCATCCGTCCACCGAACGTTGTTTTGTCGAGTCGGTTATTCGGGGGTGGAATGCACTGACGACTACCACCTACTCTACCTATTTCCCACTGCGCCCTCCGTACATACTGTTATTGTGGGCGTCCTCATACTTACCGCCATCACCGATCAAAACATTTTGCCGGGGAAATATGAAACTGTAATTTGAATAATAAACGCTCATAATAAAATTATATTTAACACTGACACCAGAAAAAGCGGGCGTCGTGAAATATGAACGAAAATAGGAAATTAGTTTTCCTCCCGCTGCTTCCGGCTGCAGTGGTTGTTGTCACCACACCGTTCCGTTCTGTTCGTTGTTTTGCCTATGTATTCTAAGTGAAAGAACGGGGCCATCGAGAGCATATGGTTGTTGTGTTGTTGTGAGAGGGGACCGCAGTAGGTATACCTCCCGGTGTAAATACCCACGGGGTAGAATTCAGAGTGAGACAAGGCCTACAGAGTAAACAGGATGTCGTGCCAATTCTGTTGAGTTTCATTGGAAAATGTTTAAGCGCAAAGTCGCTGTGGAATGAATATGTACTTGTTATTTAGATACTTGGTTATTTAGGAATAATAGCTGTGCTAATCAGGTACTTCCCTCCTTTTTTTTAGGGTTCTGATCTCTTGAAAAAACATGATTACATACAAACATACATACATTTGTTTGCTCAACATCACATTTAAGATAAGACATATTCAACAATAGTACGCCACAATACTCGGCTTGTGGATGCTGCTCTCCATTCTCGGTCACGCCCAATGCTCTCCAAGTCACACTCCACCTGGTTCGCCCATCGTGTTCTCTGCGCTCCACGCCTTCTTCTGCCAACCCGAACAGTCGCAAACACCAACTTTCCAAGGTTGTTGTTCGGCATTCTTGCAACATGCCCTGCGCACCGTATCCTTCCGGCTTTGGCCACTTTCTGGATGCTGGATTCACCGAAAAGTGCAGCGAGCTCGTGGTTGATCCTTCTCCGCCACATACCATTATTCTGCACTCCGCCGAAGATCGTCCTCAACAGGCGTCGCTCGAAAACACCGAGTGCTTGCAGGTCCTCCTCGAGCATGGTCCATGTCTCGTGTCCGTAGAGGACCACCGGCCTTATTAGCGTTACGTACATGGTGCTCTTGGTGGGTGAGTGAATCTTTTTAGACCGCAGCTTCTTCTGGAGCCCGTAGTAGGCACGACTTCCACTGATGATGCTCCTTCGTATTTCGCGGCTAGCATTGTTGTCAACTGTCAGTGTTCGGATTTCAGGAACTGGTTCTGAAGCAGACTCTAGTTTTTTGGTCAGCTCAACTGGAATAATTTTATTTTTATTAGTTTGTTATAATTGGTTGTGTTTGTTACTTACAAAGTAGTTTCCTTTTCCAGCCTTCGTACTCTTTCCGTTTTATTTTGATTTGCAACTCTACACCTAATATTAACAAATTCTCACTATTAGATTGTTTCATTCTTCTGTTTCTCTACTACTTACGTTTCTTTGATTCCGTTTCCCGTATTCCACCTATTTTAGCATATAATTCCCGAAACTGTCCGAAATTCAGCTTTCAATGTGCCGCAATCACCTAACCATCAACAATATTTATTTATGTTAATTTTTATTCTTATTTCGTTTCAGGTTTTATTTTCATTTTTACTTACAGGTCATCAACGATATTAACCACTCCTCCTCTACTTCAAATTCAATACTTTAGTTATTTTATACAGAAAAATATAGTTTTAACAAATCTCAAGCTTCTACCACTCCACTCATTTGATATTATTTACTTTTTCTCCCCCTCTTATTTTCTCTCTTCCGTGCCAGTTTTCAGATCTGACGTTTTGCCCATTTCAGTTTCCAGGCCATTGTCTCCAGTGCCCAGCGGTGTTGACAGTTCCCCAGCCCGTAACTCCGGTCCAGGGTTACCTGAGAATCCGGATTTAGCATCTTGTATTTCCAACACCGCCAAGTTCGCTGTTGCTCTTCGATACACACCCCCTGCCGTTCTCACGTTCGCTTGCCTGATCCTCCCATCTTTCCCTGCAAACACTTCTTCCACCACGCCTCTGGTCCAATTCTTCCGGTTCCTTCCCTCTATGTACTACGAATACGAGGTCTCCTACTTGAAGAGGTTTCGTGTCGTCAAACCACTTGGTACGCTGATTGATTGTGGGCAGATACTCTTTGTACCACCGGTCCCACATCTTGTCTGCTAAGTACTGGGACCGTTTGTATACGTTCCTCAACGTCTCCGCAAACTCGGTTGTTCTAGTCTGCTCATTGTCCATGTCACGTACTGTCCCACGAAGAAAATGGTTTGGGGTAATGGCTTCAACTTCTGTAGGTTCTAGTGATTTATACGTTAGAGGTCGCGTATTAATCATATCCTCAGCTTCGCTCAATGTTGTCATCAGGATTTCATCGGTGAGTTTCCTACCGTCGTTCAGCGCCAACATTGCTTCCTTGACCGACCTCACCATTCTCTCCCAGATCCCGCCCATGTGCGGGGCTCCGGGAGGGTTGAAGTTCCATTTTATCATGGCACTGCTTACTGCTTCAGCACAGTCAGTTTCAATGCGCTTCAGAAACTCCTTACTAGCTCCTTTAAAATTGGTGCCGTTATCAGAAAAGAATTCTTCGGGACACCCTCTCCTACAGATGAACCTTCTAATTGCCATCAGGCATGATTGTGAAGATAGCGAATGGGCAACCTCTAAGTGGACTGCTCTGATACACAAACAAGTAAAGAGCGCTACCCACCTCTTTTCGGTTCTACGACCAACTGTTACCTCTATAGGGCCAAGGTAATCTACGCCTACGGCACTAAATGGACGTAAGCGCGGCGAAATACGCTGGACCGGTAGTGGAGCCATTAACGGAGTATTGGGACGGCAATTTCGTACTTTGCACTTGTTGCAGCTCCGTACAACTTGACCAACTGTCGCGCGTAAGTTTGGGATATGGAATTTCTGCCGAAGCTCGTTCACGACAGTCTCCTTATTTGCGTGTCCATACCTTTCATGATAATGCAGTATCAGCTTCTTGGTGATGTCGTGAGTTCGGGATAGGATGATGGGATACTTCAAGTCGAACGGAAGGGATTCTGCAGCTTCCATCCTTCCACCCATCCGTATAACACCATTTTCGTCCATAACAGGTGTCAATTTGTATAGAACACTTGATTTTTCTATCTGCAACGTTCGCCGGTTGTCGTTTTCTTCCCGATTCCGCAAGAGAATCGCCACTTCGTCTGGGAAACTCTTGCTCTGTACTGACTTCCATAGAACATGTTCAGCACGCGTCAATTCCTCCTGCTGGAGCGGACGGCACACGGTCAATCTCTTGCCTCTGATCATACACACTTGCTTCAGCGTAGCTTTCGATGTGAAAATAGGCTGACCGTTCTTTTTCCGCTTACAGTTCTCTATGAAGCGAATTGCTGTTGCTGTAGTTCTCAGTAGCCTTGTCCATCTCGAGAACCTTTCGCTGTCGATACTTCTCCTATCAAACTCGCTCTATGGTGCAACACAACCGCTCGCACATCCTGTTCCGTTTCTCCAACAGGTATTGCTTGAGAAGGCCAGTGTTCTTCAGGATCGAGCAGAAACCTAGGACCGGTGAACCAATATCCATCGCTTTCCAAACATGGTCCTCTTCCCCACTTCGTCAGAATATCTGCCGCGTTTAACTTGGATGGAACCCAGCGCCAGTCGGAAGATCTAGTCAGCTCCAACACTTCACCAATACGGAAAGCCACGAATTGCTTAAACTTGTGTTGGTCGGATAGAATCCAACTTCGCACCGTTTGAGAGTCGGTCCAAAGAACGTATCGTTGAAACTTGATAGAGTGGGTGCTTAGAATCGTGTGCAGCATTCGTGCTCCCATAATAGTTCAGAGAAACACCATTTACGGTAGCGGCGGCATCCCAAACCAAACGTACTTTCCCCGGTTTGCGAGGATTTAGGACCACGTTCAGCGGGAGATACCACACCTGCTCAGGATCGGTTCTGGATATTTCCTCTTCCGTGACCAAGTGCGCGTAGCCCTTTTGTTGGTACTCCTCTACTTGTTTGCGGACGTTTTCATATAACTCTGGATCCTTTTCCAGCTTTCGTTCCAGGTGCAACAACCGTCTAACAGCCATTTCATAGCTGTTCGGAAACTTCACATGATCGGTCTTCCACAGTAGTCCAGTCTCGAACCTATTCCCAATTCGTTTCGTTGTCGTTCGCATGATACTGAGAGCCCTTTCATCATCTCGCGATTCCATTTTAACAGTAACCACTGATTCGTCTAATGCGTAGTGCGTTTTTATAAGATCGTGCAGATTTTCGTTGCTAATTCCTTCGTGGAAACCTAAAACTGCCTTCGTACTGGATACAGGTCCCTTCCTTGGTCCATACACAGTCCACCCTAACTTGCACCGAACAGCGATCGGTTCGCCAGGAGCACCCCACTTTGCTTCAATGGGCGCAAATGAATGGAGGTTGTTTAGTCCAATCAGCATACCGGGCCGGGCTTCTCGATACGATGTAATTGGCAGATTCTGTAGATGCCTGTACTGCTTTGACATCGCTGCAGCATCCAGCGATTGCACCGGAAGACGTAGACTTTCCACCGTATACACGTCATTTAACAGAAGCCGTTCTTCGCTATCGATTGCCGAAGACCATACACTAACTCGTCTAGCACCTTTTTCCTCACGGAAGATGTCAGCTGTCCAGGTGATTGTTAGACGCTCCGGGACTCCCACAACACCCAAATAGTCCGCCAACTCGTTTTCGATCATCGTAACTGATGCACCCTCATCGAGAAAAGCTAACGTAGTGACAGCTTTGTCACCGCAGAACAGACGCACTGGAATGATCCGGAAGAGGATTGAACTCGCTGTTCGAATGTGAATACTGGTTCCAACAACGCTTCCTACCGGATGGAGAAGCGGATTATGTCGTTGTTGGCATCCACCTACGTCACAGCGGATCTTGAATTTACAGGATGCGTTTCCATGGTCGTTCAAACAAATGTCACACAACTTCCATCTCGTCACGACGTTCATCCGGTCAGCGTAGGCCAGTTTCCGAAAATCCTCACAGAACCGCAAACGATGATCGGTACGCTGACATGCCTTGCAAGCCTTCAGCTTTGTCCTCTCGACTGGAACTCTTGCGATACTGTTGGTGGTATCATGGTTCATTACTACACCTTTCTCCATGATTCTGGCTCTGCTACCATCGCTGCTACCCCGATTACCTCGCATTGCCTTTGGCTCCTGCTTTTGATCGAGACAAACATTCGCTTCACATGCTTCCTCAACGATGCTCGCGACGAAATCGGTGAACGTTCGTAGTGTTACGCGTTTCTTCGTCCTCTTGAACCGGACCCACTCTCGTTTGTCATTGGCCGGCAGTTTATCAACCAAATCTTGAATTAGAATCGGATTGACCATGTGTTGCTGCAGGTTCGCCGCCTCCAGGTGCTCACAGAGTTGTTCGATAGCATTCCCAAAGGGAACAAACGTCGCTAACCTGTCTGGCTTTGGGGGCTCTAACTTTCGAATACGCTCTAGGTGACTTTGGAGAATCAGTTCGGGCCGTCCGTATAACTGACGAAGTTTATCGATAATCTTCGGCACACACCTTGGAAGTATCAGCTGACCTCGCACACTTTCGAGTGCTGGACCCTTCAAGCTTTCTTGAAGTCTGACGAGGTTTTCCACATCGCTAAATCCACAGGCTTCGTTCGATGCTACGTATGTCCCGTAGAAGAGTGGCCAATCTTCCGGTTTGCCTGTGAAGACCGGCAATTTTTTCGAAACCCCATTTCGCGCTGCCAGTTGGCTTTTAGTGGGGCCAGTTTGCTGTCGCCCCAGCCCGTAGGTAGTCGCGTGGCTGCGACACGCAGAACCTTCGGAGTCTCCTTCGTCTTCACTGTCATCTTCTTCGTATTCGTCTTCTGTACCGCTAACCGCATCTTCGCTACTTGAATCCTTCGCTTTGGTTGAAAGTCCCACCCGACTCATGTTCCTTACACCGCTTTTCTCACGAAACAGGGCATTTTCCGCTACGTACAACTTCCGCAGTTCTCGTTGCTTCCCGGAAACGCCGGGTGTGGGTGATATCTCAGCCTTCTTCGGTTGCATTTCCTCGTTTACCTTCTTCATGTTCACCATTTCTTGGTCCAGTCCATCCATGCAGCTTTGGTACGACAGTCGCATCGTCTTCATTTTCTCGAAATGTTCCGTTTTCTCCTGTAGAGCGCGGTCGAGCAAAAGCTTCTCTTGGGTTAACTCCTTTTCCCTCAACTCTTTTTCCATTTCCATCCTTTTCTCCTTCAGAACTCGCTGGAATTCCATTTCCTTCTCCCGAAATATTTTTTCGAACTCCAGCTCTTCCATTTGCTTTGCGTATTCTTCTTCCATGGCCTTCAGCTTTGCCTCTTGAACGGTTGAAGATCCCAACGGCTGATCCGGCTTCACGCCGGAACGGGTGGAATTCTTCTTGTTGTTCGATTTTTTCACCTTTTTCGCTGCTTCCTGGCAGGCAGATTCCGGACAGAACCATCGCTTCTCCTTTTTAACGGCCTCTGTCGCTCACACGCATCGATAGTGGAACCACCGGTTACACGCGTCACAACCGACCATTGATTCATTCGATGTGGATGTCTGGTTGCAGGCCGAACAAGGAGTCATCGTGAGATCCAGATCATCATGATCGGAAAGATTTGAGGTTAGATCCGACTGACTCATTACTTTTTGAGTTTGTTCGGATTTCAGGAACTGGTTCTGAAGCAGACTCTAGTTTTTTGGTCAGCTCAACTGGAATAATTTTATTTTTATTAGTTTGTTATAATTTGTTGTGTTTGTTACTTACAAAGTAGTTTCCTTTTCCAGCCTTCGTACTCTTTCCGTTTTATTTTGATTTGCAACTCTACACCTAATATTAACAAATACTCACTATTAGATTGTTTCATTCTTCTGTTTCTCTACTACTTACGTTTCTTTGATTCCGTTTCCCGTATTCCACCTATTTTAGCATATAATTCCCGAAACTGTCCGAAATTCAGCTTTCAATGTGCCGCAATCACCTAACCATCAACAATATTTATTTATGTTAATTTCATTCTTATTTCGTTTCAGGTTTTATTTTCATTTTTACTTACAGGTCATCAACGATATTAACCACTCCTCCTCTACTTCAAATTCAATACTTTAGTTATTTTATACAGAAAAATATAGTTTTAACAAATCTCAAGCTTCTACCACTCCACTCATTTGATATTATTTACTTTTTCTCCCCCTCTTATTTTCTCTCTTCCGTGCCAGTATCCCCGTCTACTGTCACATTACTACCTAGATGGACCCGATCGTTTCAGGCAGATGTACAGTTCTGTCACCGTTCCAAATGTTCTGGCGATAATGTCCATGTCGTCCGCAAAGCACACAAATTGACCGGATTTTGTGAAAATAGTACCCCGGCTGTTGAGCCCGGCTCGTAGCATTACACCTTCTAGAGCGATGTCGAAGAGTAGGCAAGAGAGTCCGTTTCCTTGCCGCAATTCCCGGCGAGATTCGAATGAACTGGATAGTTCCCCCGAAACCCTTACGCAGTTTTGCACACCGTCCATCGTTGCTTTAATCAGTCTAGTCAGCTTCCCAGGAAAGCCGATTTCGTCCATGATTTTCCATAGCTCTGTGCAGTTGATACTGTCGTGTGTCTCTTTGAAATCTATGAACAGGTGATTCGTTGGGACCACGGTATTCACGGCATTTCTAGAGGATTTGCCGTACGGTGAAGATCTGGTCCGTTGTCGACCGGCCGTAGATGAAGCCGTCATGATAACTTCCTACGAGCTCATTCGTTTTAGGTGACAGGCGGTGGAAGATGATCTGGGGACTGGGAGAGCAATTTGTAGGCAGCATTCAAAATGGTGATCGCTCTGAAGTTCTCACATTCCAAATGGTCGCCTGATTTTCTGCTGGTGAATGGCATCCTTAACTTCCCTCAGCGTGGGAGTTGGCTCATTTTCGTCTTCTGCTGCATTGGCGTAGTCGTTGCCTCCGTTGTCGTGGTCTCCCGTGCCTACGTCCTCCACCTTTTGATCACTGCACGTCCGTCGTCAAGAGGCCCCCGTCTTTATCCCTACATATTTCGGCTCGCGGCACGAAGCCGTTGCAGGATGCGTGGAGCTTCTCGTAGAACTTCCGTGTTTCATAAGAACGGCACAACAGTTCCATTTTCTCGCACTCCGCTTCTTCCAGGTAGCGCTTTTTACAGCGAAAGATGCGGGTCTGTTGTTTCCGTTTCTGTTTGTAACGTTCCACGTTCTGCCGGGTGCCCTCCTGCAGCATTATCGCCCGTGTTGCGTTCTTCTCCCTCAAAATCGCGTACTCGGCTGCGTTGTTGATGGCTACTTTCACGGTTCTCCAGCAGTCCTCGTCTGGCTTGAGATTCTGCCCTTTGGCTGAGGGGGCATCCGGTTGCTTCAGTCGCTCAAGGTTGTAGCGTGGCGATCGCCGATACCGTACATTATTGATGATGGAAAGTTTTTTACACAGTTTGACCATCACCAGATAGTGGTCAGGATCGATGTTAGCGCCACGATACGATAGGTCCTGATGTCGATAATGTCGGAGAAGTGCCATCCGTCAATCAGAACGTTGTCAATTTGCGATTCCGTATGCTGTGGTGATCTCCAGGTGTAACGATAAGACAGGCTATGTCGTAGGCCGTTTTCATTCGTCAGCTGGTGGACGCTGAACTTTCCAATCGTCGGTCTGAATTACTCCTCATGGCCTACCTGAGCGTTTAGGTCACCTATGATGATCTTGACGTCGTGGCTTGGACAGCGATCGTACTCGCGTTCGAGCTGCACGTAAAATGCATCTTTGTCACCATCAGTGCTTCCGGAGTGAGGGCTGTGCACGTTTATTATGCTTTAGTTGGAAGATCCGTGGTTCAACGTGCAGAGTTCCAATCTAATCCAAGTCCGTTTTGTTCGCTAACAAAAAAAAATGACACTGGAAATTGTAATGATTATCAATTTCAAAATGTTATCTAAAGGAGCAACACAAGATTCCCACCCTGTTCTGAACACGCCAATGGATGCCGCCTAGAAAAGGGGTCGCAAAAATTTGTGTCTGCTCAAGATGTGCTTCCTGGCCAAAATGTGCCACAGGATAAGCGAAGTAATTTTGCCAGCTTAAACAAAATTTGCAGAAGGTTAATTTGTTCGGCATCAAATGGTCTATTACACAGGCAGAATTCCTTTGTGTATACTTTCGGGTTGCCCCCCCTATGTTAACAATTCACATGTACCTATTTCCTAATGGCTTCTGGTTGATGGTAGGTTTGTTGGCAGATGTGGAATGGGGCAACAGATAAATTGTTGGTGTTGTACAAAGTTTGACTTCAACTGTCCGGATGAATTTTTCCACATTGTGTATGGGATTCTGTTGCAGCTTGTGAAAAATTAATCCTCTGGGAAAAGATAAATAATATATCGACTGCCGACCGAGATGTTTTGGGGCAAAGGTTAGCACTCGCCAACAAAGAACACGAGTCGTGTTTGCATATCAGATGTCAGTCGAAAATTCAATCCAGTTGTATTGAGTAAGCTGTGGTAAAATGTTTACATAAAACTTCATGATATTTCTCATAACCTTAACCATTAGACACATGGTGAAACATTTGTGTTTTAGGAAGAATTCCGACTTTAAAAAACAGCATCGCTTTAGAAAACAGAAGCAAAGAAGAAATCAAAAAGAAAGGACTCTAATCTGCCATACATTTGCGCTTCTCACCAAAATGCGGCGAAAACATCCATAAATCCTTCATCACCCGTTTCTCATGGGATGAAATCAACAGACCGGCGGATGTGCGCTTGCAATCTGGAACAAAATGGAACAGTTCGAGGCTATGTATGTATATTTCGAGGTATAGGTACATACAGTCATGCAATGCGAAAAATGCCTGGAACACCGGGTCTTTCGGTTCACAACAATTGGTTCAGTCGTACTTATACAACACATATTCGACTGTGCAGAACACCCGTGAGATGCTTCGAATTACCATCGCATCGGGGCCAACTGTTGTTGAATCAACGCTAGCGTCTCTTTCATCTTACGAATATGTTGGTATATCTGTATGTAGGTGTACCATATCAATGAAATTGACAGCATGTGACGCGTGAAATTGTTCACAGGAAGCATGTGAGGTTCCATATGCCGGAAGAAATGGTGAGTTCGACTTTTTTTTTGGGAACTGAAGTGCACTGGAAAATTTTTGATAAATTATGTTAACATATTCCAAGGAGTATCGAACGATTGTTAGTCGCGGGTGCATCGTTCGGCTTGGAAAAGTGAAAATCTGTTTCGTTTAACCCATATTTGCCCAGCGTACTACAATCCATACTATTTGGTCGAATATCCTGAGAATTACGAAATAGTCAAACTTCCCATGTAAAATGTTCTAGTCAAATAGACTAGAAAAGATTCTTAAAATCATCATAAAACTAAAATAATAGGTATAAAGTTTTATGACGGCTTTCTAAACCTCTTCAAGACTGATTGGTTATTAAAATGTTACTTGGGTTATTTATTATCTTCGGAGTTGTTAAGATCAACACTTCTTACTAGGTTGAAAATTAAAAAAAAAACAACAAATTTCGAAGACACAGTGTTTGGATGGGATTCAAACCCAAGACTCCGTATTTCTAAATCGGCGCTTCAACCAACTAAGCCACAGGAAAAGTTTTGCGGAATAGAAAGTCAAACCGGGTGCAAAGCCATTTAACGGGGGCGAACAAAAGTGATTTCTTTTACATAACGGAGCAATAATTTCAAAATCGGCTTCTATATACATTCAAGGGAAGGTTCAAGGTATCTTCTGAATTGTTTGCTAGTGGACAATGTTTTTCAGTTTTCCAAAAATATTTTTGATCAAACTTCAAATTCAAAAAAAAAATGAAAAATTCATAAATATTTTCCATTAGGCAATTATTTAGGAGATACCTTGCTCCTTCCTCTAAATACACTGATTTTGAAAATATTGCTTCATCGTTCAATAAAAAAAAAAATCAAAAACCAAAAAAAATAGGAAATTGATCAAGTTTTCTTGAGATTTACTCAGTGTTCACTCAGTTCACTGCTCAATGAGGGACAATTTTTCATAACAGAAAATATTTTTTTCCTCCAGTGAATTGTGCTTCTAAATTGTTTTCCTTTATCATAAACCTTTCCGTGTCCCTGAAAGCCTTTTTGATAGAACCGGCTGATGGCAGAGGTAACCCGGGGTAAGGCCAAGAGGGTGACACTTTACCAAAGCAAAGGAGCTAAATTTTCCAATTGTTTTTCTTTGCTGGAGTTTGGTTTACCCGTTGCCTGCTTTCATGTGCTCCTGGGGAAATGCCTGCTGGTTTGCCCTCTATCATTGGGACGCATTTTTTTTTGCCTGGATTGAATTTAAGCTAAGAAAAGAAGCACTCGGCAAGAAACGAACTTTGACAAAAAACGAAAATCCTAGAGGATATGGAAATGGATGCATGCTGACAGGCGTAAATGCGAGGTAAAATCCTTTAGGTAAGCAGAACCGAGAATAGAAAATTTATAATATTTTGCTCTGCAGCAGAAGGACTTGTTCTTGCCTCCGTCTCCGTGTGCGAGAGGTGTTGTATATCCAAAGGAACCAAAGCGCCCACCCGTCATAAACGAATTGGTCGGGGAATTGAAGGAAACAATTGTGTCACTGATTGCACCCTGGAAGAAAACGGCGCGAATTTGGAATAGACGGCACCACTCGCCGCGACGGGAGGAGTTTCGTTCGGAATAAGCGAACCGAAAATGCAAAATTGTCACCTTGGTTGACACTTGTATCGTTTCTGTGTGCAGTTTGCAAGGGGGAAGTAAGCTCGCATGCTGGAGCCACGTGGTTTCTTCAAAAGTTTATAATAGTTATTTATGTGACGAGTTGCAAAAAGTTGATTTTTTCAGCACGAGTCGTACATTTATCCAACGAGGCTTGCCGAGTTGGATAAATACGAAGAGTGCTGAAAAAGTCGAGTTTTGCAACGAGTTCCATACAAAATTTTATGCAATGATTTTTTCATAATGCAACCCATTTGAGTTGCATAATGTTCATAATGCAACTCAAATGAGTTGCATTATGAACATTATACAACTATTTTTCATTATGCAACTTATTTCAGTTGCATAATGAACCAGTTCAGAAAAATTGGCCATTTTAATACCAAAATGAGTTATATAATATAGAAATTACGATACTGAATTGCATAAAGAGAGTTTTAAACTGTTTTGAGTTATTATTATCCAGAGAGAAGGCTCTCTTCACGCTATGAAATAGGAGTACTTTCAGTTTCATGTAAACAAGTACCTATATGAGAAATCCCATAACTTCCTTAGTTTAACCATAATCCACAGAGAACTCATTTTTCTCGCTCGCAATCGACCGCATTTCTACCTATTGTTTCAAACATTCGGAAGTTGATTGTGCATTCGTGGCATTTTTGCTTTTGATTGATGTGTTTTACTATAATTTGTAAATGTTGCGTCTATTTTAAAGATATGGGAAGCATTGCCCTTCAGATGGCAAGATGACCTGGGCATATGAGGAACTGAAAGAAAGGGCACAGACTAAAGTGCATGTTATCCAGAAATCGAACAAGTACAATGGTAGACATTCGTTAAGCCGAGATCTGGTATTCCCTGAACAGCTTGTTTCATGAACAGATCTTATTTAACAGAGGAATAGGGTGTTGGTTCCCTTCTTAAGCATGTGGCTCCCATTTTCATCCTACGAAAAACAAAGGATTGAAGCGCTGTTTGTTTTGTTTCTTATTTTTGTATTTTTTGTTAGAAGTGAGCACCCATGAAAACAAAAACAACGGAATCAATCGGTGCCGTAATCGCTTGTTTTCGAATAGGATGAATATGGGAGCGTGAGATTAATGATGGAACACATACCCTACGATTGGTAAAGTGTACACGAGGGGGGTTATAACCTGGGAGGCTTATATCAGATGACATGTAGAAAAGGGTACCTCGAGTACCCTAAAAGTAAACAATCCTCGCTTGGGTCTAAGAGATTCATCAAATAAGATTGAAAAAAGCTAAAATAAATAGTTCTGTGTAGGAATAAAGACTTATCCTAATGTCTCTGAAGTATATCTGTGAAATATTGACATTTTTGAATAAATGACTGTCAAGTGAAAGAACTGCAAGAATATTCGGTATTTTTAAAGCAGATGTTTACACAAAAATGCATAAGAATGTCTATCAAACGGCTTATTTTCATTAAATCTGTAGAAATATATTATAAATGTGTCTTGGTTTTGAACCACCTTCATTTTTTACGTGATTTATTTAACCCTCTAATACCCAATCCCGCCTTTAGACGGGGTATAGTTTGAGCATTTTTGTAATTTTTGATTCGTGGAAAATCATTTTTTTTATATTTTTGGCTGATATTTAGGGCTGTTTTGTATATCTCAAAATGGTTTTTGGTGTATTATAAAGCGTATTAACATTTTTTGAAAATCATTGAAAAATTGATGTTTTAGTCACCTTTTAGAAGTCATTGCTTATTTTGTATTGAATCGCTACAATTAACATATTTTAAATTTTTCCCAAACCATTCTATCCTTGTTTAATATTTTAAGGGAATCGAATACACTCTAAAAATATTTTTCTTAAAATTACACGGAAAATTATTTTTTCTGTGAAAAAAATTTAAAATAATAATATTTCAACAATAATCATAAAATCTCAAAATGTTTTCATCTCAAAAAATCCGTTCCCCAAATTGGCTTCCAGGAAAAATATAAAAGTGTGGGGATGTTCAAAAATAAAAAATAGAAAAATCAAAAACTGAAATTCATGAAATCGAGAATTAAAAAGAATCGTCTTCCAAAACATGTTTAAATCGATTTTAGATGACGAAAAATGATATTTAGACCAAAATCAAAAATTTGGGTGTTAGAGGGTTAAAAAAAAAACATCTAAATAATAAAGCAAGTAGTTCAGTAGAAATGTATATTATTTCAGCAGAATACACTGAAACCTCCATTTAGGTAGGATCCATTTAGGTAAAATCTATTTAGTTCTCTCCATTTAGGTAACGTTACCTAAATGGAACTTTATTGTGCTAAGAGCAGTTGGAGTACTCAAGATTACAGATTAAGTTGGTTTACGAAAAAAAAGCAAAATAGGTAAAGAGTTAAGAGACGTTTATGGAGTGTTTAAGGATTAAAAGTTTAAGAGAAGCCGAGAACTCCCTGAAGTTTAGGCCATCTGATCTACAAGCGTAATCAATGATCTTGGAGCATTATGAGGCTTATGAATGAAATTATGAAATTTATCTTGTACCGACTTTTCGAACCCTCTAAGCAGAATACCCTCTTCGAATGAGTGTAATCAGTTTTGTACCTTTTTATTCCGCCATAATTGCTTATCCTTTGACAGATACGCGTATTTCGACTACCACTTTATTACAAGTTTTATTTTTGTGTTAAATGATGTATTTTAACTTGTAAACATTCCCCTAGTATTAATGCACATTTATAGGGTTCTGGCAGAATGCAGGCCCGCAATCCTATTTCGATTGCCAACATTCAGGCCTTTTCGGGCCGCGATTAAGTACTAGAGATGTAAACCTTTCCCTGGCACAGACTTCAAGTTATAGAACTCTAGTGATGAAATCCGAATCGACATGCCCCCTTAGGATTCGAAATTCCTAGACAAAACTCAAGCTATGAAAGTAACTAATGCTGCGAACAAAAGGCAACCTGCCAGAGAAAATACGATTACAGGATTGACTGATGGGCCAACAACATTAATGAAACCTCGTCATCCTGTCATCGGAAATTGTTATCCAGTAGGGTAACAGGGCAACATTTATGTTATGTGTTGTGTATGTTCGTATGTGATGTCCTAATTTATTACGCATTTGTTGTGTTCCACTCCAATATGCTATATTTTAATGTGCATTTGTAGTGCTTCATTATATTTTTCGTAATAACTTGTAATCTTCCTCAGTGTCAGTTATCCAGTGGATAACTGACAATGAGGAAGATTACAAGAGGAAGTCAAAATACACGTATCTGTCATAGGATAGGCAATTAGGGCGGAATTAAAAGGTATCAAACTGATTACACTCATTTGAATATGAAATTTATGCTTACACAGCCTCATGTTGCCATATGTTGTCAAGTGGTGAATTCGTTGTCAGTTTGAGGATCTCCAAGAACTTTCTTGCGTATGGGTTATCGGATCTACCAATGATTCTTTGAGGTAGTCCAAGAACTCCTTTGAGTTTAGGTTATCGAGTCTACGAGGGCTACTATTTAGTGTATCTAAGAGCATTGAGAATGAGATTTATACTCACTCAGCCCGAGGCATCTATGTTCTATCAAGTGGTGGGTTTTATGATTGTATAGCATATCCGAGAATCCCCTAGAGTTAAGGCCATCTTATCAACAAGCGTAATCAGTGATCTATTGGAGTAATATGAATAAAACGTATGCTTGCATAGCCTTATGCAACTATGTGCTGTTAAGTGGTGTGTTCGTTGCCAGTTTGAGGATCTCCAAGAACTTCCTTGAGTAAAGGTCATCGAATCTACTAACGTATTTGGTTGTCTCTAAGAAATTCACGCAATAGAGGAAAAGTTAAATGGGCTTATTTATTCCCCTGAAACCGCTCTGAAGACCATTGAAATGCCTTGGAACGCTTTGAAGCGCCTCTAAAACCCCTACAAAACCTCCATGAAATTCACCTGAGAACCTTTGAAGTCCCCTAAATCCCCTGTGAAATCTTCTGAAGCACCCTGAAACGCATTGAAACGCTTAGAAACGCTCTGAAACGCATCTACAGTCCCTATAAAACCACCGTTAAATTTACCTGCGAGCCTCTGAACCCTTTTAAAACACATGTGAAATCTCCGGAAACGCCCTGAAACGCATTTAAACGACTTTGAACGTTTTGAAACGCCTCTGAAACCCCCATGAAAACTCCGTGAAATTCACCTGCTAGCCTCCTTAAGGCCCCCTAGACCTCCTGAAATGCCCTGAAACGCATTAAATGCCCTGAAACACCTTGAAACGCTTTACAACATTTTGAAACGCTTTGAAATTCCTCTAAAAGCCCTTTAAAACCTCCGTGAAATTCACCTCTGAAGCCCCCTAAAACCCCTGTGAAATCTCCTGAAGCACCCTGAAACGCATTGAAACACTCTGAAACGCCTCTATAATCCTTATAAAACCACCTGCGAACCTGTGAAGCCCCCTATATTCCCTGTGCAATATCCTGAAACGCCCTGAAACGCATTGAAATGCTTTGAAACGCCTCTGAAATCCCTATAAAACCTCCGTGAAGTTTACCTGAGATCCTCTGAAGCCACCTTAAACCCCTGTGAAACCTCCTGAAACGCATTGATTCGCCTTGAAACGCTTTGATATGCCTCTGAAACCCCCATGTAACCCCCGTGAAATTCACCTGCGAGCCTCTAAAGTCCCCTTAAGCCCCCTAAAACCTCCTGATACGTCCTGAAACGCATTAAAACGCCATAAAACGCCTTGAAACGCTTTGAAACGCCTTGTAAACCCCTATTAAACCTCCGTAAAATTCACCTGCGGCTCTCTGAAGGCACCCTTAATTCTCCTGAAACCTCCTCAAAGGTCATGAAACGCCCTGAAATGCATTGAAACACCTTGAAACGCTTTGAAACGCTTTGAAACGCCTCTAAAACCCCCATGAAACCTCCGTAAAACACACCTGAGCGTTTCTGAAGCCCCACAAAACCGCTCTGAAACTTCCTGAAACGCCTTGAAACGCCTTGAAACGCCTGGAAACGCCTCTAACCCCCCCCCCCCCCTAAAAACTCCATGATCATCTCTCCTTTAGATCTGAAAGCCTTGGGTACCTGAGTTCACCTGAGAGCATATGAGGCCCCCTAAAAGCCCTCTGAAACCTGCTGAAACGCCCTGAAACGCCTGTAAACGCCTCTGACCCCCCCCCCCCCCCTAAAAACTCCAATGCATTCCCTCTGATCATCCCCTCTTTACATCTGAAAGCCTTGGGCCCCTCTCCTTTGCATCTGCAAGCCACTTGCCTTTCTCAAACTTCTTTACAACCTTGAAATCCATTTAGGTAATGGGTAATGAACTGAATCCATTTAGGTAAATACTTTATTTAGGCAGTCCCCGACTCGTTACCTTAATGAAAGTTCGGGTGTACAATCTAGAAGATATTTGGAGCAATTATAATGTTTTATTGTTGATTATGTGTAATTCAAATGAGTATGTAGGGCAAATACATGTACATATACAGTCGAGTCTCCAATTAAACGCTGCCATCCACTATACGCCCACCGCAATTTCACAGCTGTCTTGCATCCAATCCAGCTTGTTTTTTTTAGTGCAGTTAGTACTTAGGTACTATAGATTTATAAGGCAGCTGGAAAACGAGGTAAGTGGGTGGCAGCGTTTAATAGGAGACCCATCTGTATGTATGTTTGTATGTAAGGGGCTGTCCATAAACCACGTGGTCATTTTTTTGGGACTTTTCAACCCCCCTTCCCCCCGCGTGGTCATTAGTCCATACAAAAATTTTTATTTGTCCATACAAAATGGTCATTGGCCGAAACCGCCGAATTGGTTTGATAAAGCGAGGAAGGGTGAAAACGTATTCGTTGTCGAAAGCAAATCGCATCATTTCGCGAATGTTTTCACAAAATAGCAAGCTTGATTCAGACCATTTCTACAAAGTTACAAAGCTTACAAAGTCTAACATACATAATTTTTCTGGACCTGCAATAGGGTAAAAGCTGTTTACTTTTTCATTGAATGCTTCCAGTTGACGTTAGCAGTGAAAATTGCATACAAGAACTTTAATAGCATCTAGTTTCCAGCGGTCACAGCCCGGCGGCGACAGCATCACTTGTATTCAATGCATCGTATGTGCTACTCTCTGTTCTTCTTCTTTCTGGCGAGCCGACACCGTTCGGCATCAGCTCTAGTTTAACGTCCGCCTATTTCTGGTACTAAGCCTAAACACGGACGGTCAGGGAGACATCCACACCAGTCTTGTGCAGTATCACCATCATAACACAAAAAAGCCGCAACATCAACATTGCCCTTCTTCCTCCATCAACGCTACAGCCGACCGTCTCTATGTTGCTATCGAACACATTCGAGACGAACGCATTGATACGGTGGCTGCCTCCGCCACGCTCTTTCTCTGCAAATCTCTTGAGTAGCCGAACGCTTCTTAACCGTCGTTCCGACGCAGAGCTATGTCACTCACTGCTGGGTGACTCTCGTCTGAAAATGCCAGGATGAGGGTCAATTTGTTAAGCAGTATTGCATGGCGCAGCAAACACAAACATAGCACGCCCTATGAATAGAGATAAGTGACATTTCATCACACGAACACTAGCTTGAATTTTTCCATACACAAAAATGCACGCCAATTCAAAGGCTATTCAGATTGCATATGAAAATATTACCCAACTGATTTGGGTAAAACGGCTAAATAATGATAAAACTAACAACCGGGGTAAGAGTGCACATATTTTCCCCCAAGTTTCACTACTACATCTACAAAAGAGACACGCATACATTTGAACGTGATTACCACTATAGAATGCAAAGCGTAGAACAAAAACTCGCTTCGGTGTTTCATCGTGTGGTTCGAAAACAAGAGACGATCGCTGCTGTTGGATGTGGTTGACTCTGCATTGAACGAGGGTTGGCTTGAGTGGCTTTTGCGTGAATCGATTATGTTTTGATGGACTGCGTTTGTCGTATGAAGTGATGGTTAGAGCGAGTGTCATTCGACATTGACCATCCTGAAACTGCACAACCCTGATCCACACACACCTGACACCCTACATATCGAACCCATCAACACATGGGCCGGGACCTACGGCTTTACTTCCTATCCGAGGGAAGGCGTGATCAGATATTTTTGTCTCAGAAATACCGACGGCGTCGACTAGGATTGAACCTAGGCCGACTGGGGTGAGAGGCAACCACGCTTACCACTACACCACCGACGCCGCTGCTACTCTCTGTTCTCAACTTTCTTAAATTCTCACCTCAAGCTCACTACCATGCGTCAAGAACTGTCAAATCGTATGGAAAAATCATCAAAAACGTTAATTGTTAGAAAACGGGATAGTTTTGTGAAAAGTGAGTGAATAGAAATCAATAATGGTTCGAAAAGGTAACCTTTTTTGTGTTTACTTCATGTTCCGGAACAGTTTCTTCACCGAGAAAATTTGATTTTACTACCACACTAAAAAGAGCCATCTGTTATATTTTTAGTTTAGAATGTCGATCTATTCCCGGTAAATAATTTTCTTGTTTTCCAACAAATGGTACATTCCGGTAATTTGCATTCCGAGCATCGGTTCCCAGTCCCAGGTAATAGAATAGAATCATCAGAACAATGTTTGAAGTAGACCAACTTTGATATATCAAGTTTGGTACTCAGAACCTCAGAACCAAAATATTGAAAGATCAATTGGGTTCTTTAGGGTGTCGTGACTGCGGAAAACTACCAGCCAAATCTCAAACAGATGATGCGCAAAACACATCCATCTGATCCAAGATCATCCAAAAGAATGCCCTTGCCTTTCAAGACAAGAGAAAGCAGAACCTCCAACTTCAGGTGCTCTTGTTCGAACACACCAACACATCTCCCCTCTTACATAGCTTCAGATGATAACTATCACGCGCACCATCCTCAAGCGCAACGTTATGCACACATTCATGAGGGCTCCTATGCTGATGATCATTATCATCATCGCTTGCTCGAAAATAGAGCACTCTCAAAATATACCATCTACAAATACAGACTCTAAAATACATTTAATTTAATTTCACATCATATCTACTACATAGGGGTATCTAGATTATTTCGTAATCGGAATCTCCGTACAAACATTAGTCGAAATCCAATATTTCATAATTTTTGGTGACCGGGAATTATTTTTAAAATGCATTTAAATTTCGTATGGGGAAAAATTTTCAATCGGGCTAAACTGGAATTTTATCGATTTGAACTGTCATTTTATCCACAGAAAACTGTTTCGTTTATTTGACCTTCAAAACAAAGGAATTGGAAGCCAATAAAATCAATTAATAATCAGAAAAATGAGCTCTTCCGATTAGGCTATAGAAAATAGCAATATTTTATTCACTAAACAACCCAATTGTGTCGCATGGTGTTAAAAACATTGTGCTTACTAAGCCTAGATAAAATTTGAATTTTAGACTTGTTTTTAAAATTTATAATTGCACATAATGAAAGCACATTCCATCATGTATAATACCTTTGCGTCACCACTGCATCAGGGATGGATGGTTACATAGGAACCGGTGACGGTTGCAACGTGAACGATAAACTTTGAGAAGCAATTGTTTAGTTTGTGCTTAACTGCCTTCACAAATAGACTCTTATATGTGTATGTGTACTGCATGGATTCCGTTGACCAGTGTAAATCATCAGCCTGTTTGAGCACTGGATGATCATCAGCACCGGATCATCTGTAATCATCATGCCTGGGATGCCTACTTTTTTGCATTTTGTTGAGTAAGGAGACATAGGTAACTAAAATTCAAATTGAATTTTGTCTGAATTACCTTTACAAGTTAAGCAGGGTTAGTTGAAGAGGAATATCCTTCGCATTTGGCAATCGTTGTAAAACTTCCAATTCAACTTTTCTGTTGTCAGTGTATGAAATATGACCAATTCCATAATCACACCAAATTTGCACCGAATTGGCTCGGTTACCAAAAACAGATAAACTGATATTATTTCAGAATAATCACAGATACTACATCGTTATTCAGTCCACGAGGATCCACCACTGCTCCTAAGGGAAGAGTATCGCAGGATAACTGCGGGAAGAAATCTCCGATTATAGAAGCAACACATTTCGGTTCCTCAGGCTGTGTCCGCTATGGTAGGTATAAAACAGAAAAGTAATTTTTCTTCAGATCATAAATCATTCCGGAAGACGAGAAAATTAGCCCATCCAACCGGAGTGCTTGCTTTCCCCGCGAATATTTACACTTTTCCAACAACTCGCCTAGCCTGTTTGGTTGCTCGCTCACGGCAAGAGAATAACAACAACCTCTCGTGGGACGATGATTGGCGGCCAATGATGACGGTGAGTGTGCCAATGGACACCGCTGGCGCTGGCTGCGGAAGTAGCCTTTTTCCATGAGATGGACTTCCAGAACAATTGACACGCTGTTTGCTGTGCTCCGTCATGCGACACGGAATTGGTCCCGTCGGGAGGGTGGAAATGACAGTAAACCTCGTGTTAATGGTTCGTATAAATTTATCAAGCATTCAAAAAAGAAAGTGAGATTTTCAACCAACACAACATCGGCGTATGAGTAACTATAAATCTAAGAAAAGTAAGATATTTTCCAAACATTTTTTTTTTTTTTGAGAACTACTACAATTACGCAAACCTAACGGATGTGTAAAAAAATTACCGGATGTCGTGTATACGTATTGAAAAATTCGCTAAAACGACAGTTTATATCTTTAACATTTATTCAAAAAAAAAAAACCTTAAAAATTTCAGTTGGCAGTTCTTCTCAAACTACGTAGACTTATAAGAGAGTAAGGGGGTTTGGGTTAAGGATGAGCAAAAATGAGTTTACGTGGTTTATGGAATGTGAAGTTAAAAAGACTGCCCCAGAAAGTATGCTATTGGATCAAAAATTCAAATGTTCTTTGCCACAATGAACGTGTGAATTCTAAATGATAACCTTTTTGGCCATATCCCGCTCTGTGTAAGTTAGAAGGTGTTTTCTTGTGCTCAAATGCTTCCGTTATACGTTAATCCAAACAAAGATTAGTGTGACCTTTATTTTTGTATTAATTTTTGCTTATTCTCAAACGTGTTATCCTCACCGTGTTTCTTAATTACTGGTTGCACAGTTTACTTACTTACTCCCACCATGTTTTGCTTATTTCTTCCTAAGTGACATTTTAAGCAATAAACATCATTTGTGCACAATTTTTTTACGATGTTCCGATGAACTTTCACATGTATTTTAAAATAAACGATTGAAATCGAATAAACCGCTACACAAATGTCGAGAGAATAGATTAATCAACAGGATGTAGCCATCAAAAAGAACTAGTTATCAATAATTTTAAAATGCCAGTACTTACTGCGTCCATAATTTCTGGGCGGTCTTTACAGCAACTAGTTGGCGTATTTATTGATTTGAAAGACATAATTCAGCTACGTATAGTTGTGCATTGTTGTTGCCATATGTATTCATATGATGGAACATCCCAAATTATAGAATTAGCAACTTCAAAAACAGAAGTGTTTTTTTTTGTTTTACAGAAAAACATTTCGATTCATATTCAATGAATTCTATTTTTCTAATGAAACTTAGGTCATTCTTTGTACTTAATTTACCAACATTTTTCGTCGTTGGTGGGCTGCGAAAGCTCTACGTTAATCTGGTGAAAGCCTCATACTTCTACCCACCCTCGCTTCACACCCACAACCGAATCGAATCAAATTGGGATTAAACTTACGCCGTTCATATTGTTTGTGCGCTCATATTCTCCGGCGTGCGAATCTACCGGCAAACATTTTCCGTTTCCTGCGCTTAATATTCGAGAGGATAAAAAACACATTAAGATAGCACCGGTCGGTCTAGGCTCAAGCTCGTGCCGTGCCACGCCGGGTCTTCAGTGCTCTTTAGAGTGCGAGAAACTTTGGCAGCAGCAGTACCATAAAAAAAGGTATGGGACGTGCTCACGGTGAACCGGTAATCATCCGTGAGATGAAGGAAGTGACTGGCAAACAGTGTCAGCTCTTGTGATGAGAAATGCCTCGGGGAAAATAAATGATGTGTCAAATTAAGTAGGAATAATTTCTGCCGAGGAGCACCAAACGGAAAACGATTTTCCATTTCTGCTGTCATTGGAGGTTTTTTTTTGTCTTACGGCTTTCTTCGGTAGTACATACTGTGGCGTTTTTGCTGCAGGAAATCCGAAATGATGCAAACGATCTTCTAGTGGTCAGGTGTTCTTTAGCGTAAACTTATAACTAAAGTCATTCTTGGAAACTTTGTTTATTTCAAGAAATATTGAAACGGAAAGTTTGGATATGGAATGTTTATACCAAAATTGTGAATTTTTGATATAGATAAAAATAAAATCTTGTACGACTGTGAATCCGAATTTTGGTCATCAATTTACATTTTGATAGCAAAAAATAAAATTCAAAAAACATGTCCACGTGTATCATCCACGAAGAAGGATAGCAAAAGTCATTAATTCGGCTATACTTAATTGCATACCGTTTATTCTATCGTAACACTTCGGGAAACGCTGTTACGCTGTGTATCTATTTCAGTTCTTTTCAGTTATTCAGAGAAAAGCAAGCTTACTGTGAAGAATCTTTCTTGGAAAGTTTGCTTCCCAATTAAATGTTGCAGTTCATCAAGCCCAGAAAGTTTGTTACTCAAATACTAGGAAATGTCTAATTGATTGGCCCTCCACGTGTTTTCATTATTTTTGAATGTATGTTTACGTCAAAATTGACAATTGCATGCTCCAGTAATAGCATTACGTTATTTATGACAGGTTCAATTTTTCACCCGCCACTGAAAGAAAAAAAGTGTGTCAAACAGGACGTCCGCCCTAGAGTCCTCATCTCTCAGTATGCAGGCGGCATACGAGTGCCAGTTCTTTTTTTTTGTTTTCAATTAAAATAGTGACTTGCAATCAGAACACCGGAAAATTAATGACGACAAAATGAACGAGCTGACGATGAGGATGCAATTTTCCTCTCGGCCCTCGAACAACGCGACGATTGGTGTCAGTGCCTACGCTTCCCCGGTAATAGCAGGGCCGTTACTGGGAAGGGCAACGGATGTACATAGCGTACAACGTCTGTGAATTTAACTGAAGAGTTATTTTTTTATTTTATGCCATCGGTAAACCTACAAGTAATATCTCGTATCTTAAATATATTGCAACTTATATTTCTCGGAAGTAACGAAAATTTCCACTGCCAATACAAAACACATGATCATGTCCTACAAAGTTAGATAAAACTGCGAGTAAAATTTTCTGGCTGCCTAAAATGCTCATGCCTCTAGCTGCTTAGAACGCAATCTGATTATAAAGTACATGCACTTTTAAGTTCATAAAACTACTTACTCAATAAATCATCTTCGGCTGTTCGTGCCCGGATGAAGTTGATCATCAATTTTAACCTCTTTTCCCGATCAGCCTAGATAGCCCAAGTAACAATTCAAAACCATTAATAAGCATGCGAGTTGATCAAATGTTCTACAAAAGCGCCGACAGTTGAACAAGAGTATATGTTGAACAAAGTGGCGAATGAATGTTTCATACATCAAAAATTGCACGTTTGTTAATCATATTTCTTCTCATTGAATAACTAATCGAACAGAAGTTTGTTGTTTAGGTATTCACATCATCTGCCTAACAGTGCTCTAATAATGACAGAGTACAAGCTGCTTCCGATGAATTGGATGCCGTTATTCCACATATGATCTATAATGGAACAAGTAGCCTATTAACAGTTTAACAACTTTTGCTTGATTATTTTATTCAGCTACAATAATATACCTTAACAACAAGATGTAATCAGGTTTCTTCGGATCAAATGTAACGCTTTTATTCAAACAATGTTGATTAGCAGTGGAACTGTATTACTTGATTATCGTTGTTCGTCATGTCCTATTTGTAAACACAATTGTTGATTTGGAGTCTAAGAAGAGCATCCTCGGCTACAAGTTTGAACACCAAACAAATAGCTCGCAGCAGCTCTAAATATTACACTTCCAAAATCATTCTGACTCACCTTTTGCACTACACAATCCAACGATAGCAAAACCGCCAACAGAAACACCAGAAAAGGCAGCTGAAATGGCTTCTGGGCAGCTCTTCTATTTGGTATTGATGAATAGAATAAACACTTTGATGCCACCGGCACATAACATAAGTGGAACTCCGTAGTCAGAGTGAAGGAAAAAGTTGCTTCCTTTTTCCAGCATGCAAACTGTTATATCATTTATAAAAGGCGTCGAACTGTCATTTATTTTGGTAAACAAAAAACATCTGATCCAACCAGTATTCCAGTTTGGGCGAAGAATACAGGAACGAAGATTGGCATCTGAGACATGCGCAAATCTAGCTGCTGGAAATCCACTTATTCATTCTGTCATAAATTCATTGAAATCTTCTAAATAACACATCCACGATTCAAATATCGATCTCCCCTTATATTTAAGGCTAGAAAACGTATTTTTGGCTTCAGTTATCAAAGTTTCATCACAATTTAAATCCTATTTTAGATCTCCACGTGCTGCAAGTCTTGATCTATGTGGCCTTTGTTTAACTTCACAGCAATGAAAAATGGTATACATATATATATACATGGTATACAGCTGAAAATGGTATGGCAATAATGTTATAACGCATTTGACATTTCGATGCCCTGTATACCAGTGTAAGAAATCGGAAAGGCATCAACTTTTTGAGTCAGAGTTCCACTTATGTTATGTGCCACCGGTCAAACCGGGATCAGCTTCCGTGTGTTCAACTTTTTTGGCTTCTTGGAGATATGCACCAGCGTCACTCTTTTTCTACTTCCGAAACAAATCAGGAGCTGTAATAATAAAACAAAGTTCACTTGTTTGGGCGTTCAGAAAAAAAAAATGTTCGAAGAATTACGAAACTTTGTGACACAACAGCAAACAACACCGTGAATGACTGACGGATTGACACATTTATCAGCATACATGCCTTATGATTAAACGTTGCAGTTACAATTATTCAAACATTGATCAGTTTCAATGTGTATGAAGATAATTTGTTGAATAAAATCCTTAAGCAATGTTTAAGCAGCATATGTACTCTAAAGTATTCAACTCAGGAATTGAATATAAATGCTGCTTTAAATCTGCCGATTCATGTAATTCTGATTGAAGCCGAGCGAATGCAGACGACTGTCAACCAAAAGGTCCCGAGTTCAAGTCTTTCCATTGGTTTGATTTGTTCCATAAAAATGTAATAAAAGGTGATGTTGTAGGTATATGATCAGAAATAGATAGTCCAGATTACATACAAATGCAGAAATATAGAAAGTAAAATTATTTTTGCCATTTTATTTTTACAATTATATTGAAGAAAGGTTTAAGAAACGTTTTTGGTTCAGTTGTAAAATCATATCTATTAATAGAAATGAAATCCGTATGAGATGTGTCGTAACACCAGCATGTTTTGATTGTATTATGGTGGAATAAATGTCGAAGAAAGCTTGGTATTATGCACTTTGCTGCTAGTGCACAATAATGGTTTCTAAAGCCATTCTTAAACGATTAAACAAATAGTGTTGAAAAACGTTATTTGAAAAGCGTTGAAGAAATGTTTATGATATTTGTGTAAATAGTTGATGGTTTAAACGTTGAACAAGAGTTTAACAAACGATGTACGATAATTGAATAAACATTCATTTCATCGTGCTGATGGAACTGTTGATATTGAATAGATTCTCATTTTTGGGCAAACAAGAGTTGAATAATAGTTTTATTTCAAAATTATTCAAATTTTGCTTTGAGAAACATTTCTCAAAATAAAAATTGTTTCTTGGGAGCTGTGTAGATAGCGGTTGAAGGCTAAAACATTACGGACATCACGGTTTCGGTTTTAAACTTCCACCAAACAGGTGACTCCTAATTTATGGTGTGATGCGGCTATATGCTTACCGTGCCTAGGAATGAATGGCTAAAAACCTATTCGCTAACGGAGCCTGTACAGTACCAGGGCGCCCTCCACAGTAGTTGACACTTACTGTGCTAACCGGAGCAATGGTGCAGCGGACCTTGTGGGACAACCAGCTGCCCTTATTCTTCCCTTATTCAAACTTGAGGATAAATAAGGGCGGGAATATGAAGATTTCCATCTATATGGTTTCGCATTATACGATTTACACAGCGTATTTTGTGTATCCTCGCCTTTGGCGTTTTTAATCCATACTGATCGCGTTTTACTGCTGCTGTTCTTTGTTGTGCCGTGACTATCAAGAGCTTAATCTCCTAGTTTGTATAGTGAATAGCTCAGACCAAACTTCACCAAAAGAACAGCAACGATTAATCAAGCCGTATCGTCTCAGTTTCTGAACTGCAAGTGCGTGAGGGACACGGTCGAAGGCTTTCGAGAAGTCCACATAGATGGCATCAACCTGATGTCGTTTATCAATTTCGTCTATTAGAAGAAACGTATAGCTCCTCATGTTTGTAGTAGTGGACCTTTTCTTGACGAACACAAGTTGTTTATCAGCAATGATGGGGTGTATCGACGGATAGCAACATGTTCTCAAAAACCTTTGGCAGGCAATTAAGAATGGAGATCCCTCTGTAATTTTCCACGTTATGTACGTCGCGAGTTTTATGAATTGGAGTAATTGCCACCATCTTCCACCATTGGGTTCTTCAGGGAGATTATTTCATAATCGGAATCTCCACCAAAAAACTAGTCTAAATCCAAAATTTCATTATTTTTGGTGCCCGGCAACTATTTTTAAGAACAATCGTCTTGAAATCCCACTTCAACAGTGCATCAGATCTTCAGACGTACAAATCTCAAGAAGCAAGCTTCAAACAAAAGTGTATTTTATTATTCTGTTCTTTCTCACTTGTAATAAGCTTAAAATGAGAAGCTCACGTGCGCTGGTTTTGTTTACGAAGAGATTTCCCAAGAAGCAAATATTACTTTAAGAAATGTTTCTCAAAGCTGTGTTGTTAAGCCTTAAGTCGAACTATATTTGATTAGGTTAAGATAAAGCTGTTGTTAAACTCTTGTTAGCCTAGAAATGGATAATTTGTTCAACATCAGCTGTTCTATAAGCATTGTAAATGTTATGTTTATTCAGTGATCGTTGCTTCGTTATATGGCTGTTGTTCAACGTTCAACCCGTTTGCTATTTACAAATATATCAACAACCTTCCTTCAACGTTTATTAAACCAAGCTGTATGATGTATTTTTGTATAATCGTCTAATAAAGGTTTTAGAAACTATTAAAGCAAATTTGCAAACGCGTTCATTATTACAAGGTTTCTACGACAATTATTCCACCACAATACAATCAAAATATGACAACAATTTCAATTTTTACCTTTGATTGAACAAATGCTGTAAAAAGTTTCTTAAACGTTTCTTCAATAACGCTCAATATATAAATAAGCAAAAGATGTTTCATTTTACATAATTCTCATATGAATATATTGAAACAACTTTTTATGGCTGTGTGACCTACATTAATCACAATTTTATGATAGAACTCACATCATTGACAAGACTCGAACTTGGGACCTTCTCCTTTCTGACGTCTGAATCTGCTCTTCTCCAATCAGGATTGCATGAATCGGAAAATTTAAAGCAGTATTTAAACGTTGAATCGAATACGTTGCCGTCCATACGTTGCTTAAACATCGCTTAAGTTTCGACTAGTTGTCGACATGAAGCTGACGTTTATTCATGTAAATAAACTTTTCTGTAATCTTTGTTCATCAGCAGCGCTACTGGAGCCCAATAGTAGCTGTGAAGTCAGTTCGCTACGGTACGATGTTGTTTTGCAAATTTAGTGATCCTTCAAACATATTTTTCATTTTTCATACCCAAAAAAGTAGTGTTTAGTTTTCGGAACATTCATTTCGTGTACCAAAAAAAATGTGTCACCTGACAAAAAGTGGATCCTGAACTCAGTCAAGATAAAAACAAGGCTCGATCCGTGTCATGATGAAGGAACCAGGGGGGAAACTTCTAGACGCTGCTTGTTAGAGGAGCCAGTTGCCGTTTCCAAGCTCTGTGAATTTGCTGCCGTTGATCAGTGTAGTGTTACAGGTAAGTCGTGATGTTTTTTGAAGTGTAATACAATCATTTGGAGATGCTGCAAGGCTCCTGTTTGATGTAGAATAATTTGCAACTGTGTTTACAAATGTAAACATGTCGAACAATGGCAATTTAGAGCACTGCTGACAGCAGCTGAACAGAACGATTAAGCTACTCTTATTAACCTATTTTTAAGCTACTTGTTCCACTGTGAATTATGGGGATTTTTTTTATTACCGAACACTTTGAGCTGAAGGGTCTCCGATTTTTATGAAAATTTCACCAGTGCTAGAGGTCGTGGATATATGATCGTATATGAAATTCAAAAAAAAAACATAGTGGACTATTTTTCCGGAAAACAATAGATAAAATTTCACGATTTTTTAAAATTTTGAAAAAAAAACCCAAATTTCAAAAAATCATATCTTAAAAACTATGCATCGTAGAACAAACTTTTTAGTGAAATCGACGCCAAATTACCTCGTCGGTGTCAAAGTTACGTTGCACTTAACTTATGTCATTTGCTCGTTGCAAAGCAAATAATGGTGAATAGTCATCTACAACAGCGACTGATCGTTGGTTTTTCGGATATATCTCTAAAACGGTATGAGATTCCATTTTGGCGTCGAAGAATGAAAGAAACAACATTAGTTTTCGCGCTTAGAAAAATTTTGTTGAAAATAATCTATGATGCAGGCGGTACTCTTATCAGTATTTTCAGTCGTTTTTCTCTATGGTAAAAAATTTTCTAAGATTTTTTTCTCTTTGTATTTTTATTGGATTGCTTTGGCGTCAATTTCACTAAAAAAAGTTTGTTCTACAATGCATAGTTTTTGAGTAATGATTTTTTGAAATTGAGGGTGTTTTACAAAATTTTGAAAAATCGTGAAATTTCATTTCAAGACTCCCTCTTGGGGGCATCCACAAACACTCAATTTCTCAATCCCTGCTTGACGTAATGTCGAGAAGCGATATCGGTTGAGCATTTAGTTAATCCAATTATTTGTCATAAGGAGATACACACTGTTTTCGTACGCTTCCCATATGGCATCGAAGAACATGTTGACAAAAGCACCCACGGTATTCAAGAAAACACCCAAACAGGATTGCTTTCGAGTGAATGTCTTCTCGATAACGTAAACAACCTTCGCACAAGGTCACAATGGACTTCCCAGATTGGAATGCATGTTGGTTCTGATGGCCCTTTTGCCAGATGAACATAACGGATGTGATGATCGACAACGCGTTCTAAGCATTTCAGAAGAAAAGAGGTCAAACTGATAGGCGTGAAACGCTTTGCTTCTTCATACGACGCACGAATCACTTTCGGAATAAACTTCACAGTAATATACCGCCAGCATTTAGGAATGTATCCTGTAGCAAAACTGCAATACAAGTAGTTTTTTTCCAAAACATGTTTGAAATAATCAAATCCCTTCTGAAGCAAAACAGATTTGAAAAGAGCAAAGCTATTTAGTGCCCACTGAATCCATTCTATAGCTTGGATTCTCCGAGCCGAAGCCAGCGAATCATAACTACAAGAAAAGGCATCAGGTTCATCCGAAAATGTGATATCCACACATCCGGGGAAGTGCGTGCTGAAGAAACATTCCAGAACTTTCTCATCAGAGGAAGTGAAATCACCATTCGGCAAACGAAGTTCGTTTACTCGGAAATCCTGAAGTTTCTCAAGTATTCTGTTTAACCGAATGGAAATATTTGTACTATGGTTTTTCCAGCCGTAGAGAACTCCCCTTGTGGTCACCACAGGCCGTAGAGAGCAAGCTTCCTCAAAAGCTTAATTGAAGAAAAACGATGCAGTATCAACGGCAACATCTATTGACGATAGACACCACCCTTGCTACGCCCTTGAAGTCATCACAAGAAAATTACAATAGCCTTCCTCGTTAGTCGTTTCCTCTTCGAGTGCATCGATGATACCCGCCATGGCATAGGCACTGACTAGCCAACTGAATTTTAGTGGAAACCGAGCCTGCTTCTCCCGGGTTCGTTCGTCGAACCATAAATAACGTGTCACACAATGGTTAACCAAATGGTATATACACACTAGGTATAGAAGGGTTTGCGACCAAGAGTCCTAGGGTCCTAGTGTTGCGACGAGCAACACGACTACTGTATCGTTATTGCTCATCGCTTTTCAGGAATAGTAAATCATTACGTTTAATGGTGTGAATTGTAAATGGCGGAGAATAATGATCGTAGATGATTAAGCTGCATACAACGCCGAGCTGAGCCGAGCCGAGCAACAGCAGCATTCCCGGTGGAGGAGCCCTATAGGTCTTAAATAACGCCGGAAACGCCGGGTAGCTTCATCAGCGGGGTATATAGGTACGGCCTGGTGGAAATCTCCGATGGGAGGTTGGTGTGCCTGGCAATCGCGCATCATTGTGGTGTTATTAGCGTGTGGCATCCAGATAATGATCAAATTAATGAATACAAATGAAGCGAGAGTGGATTCGCGACGAACGAACGGGTGTTTGTGTCCTACCTGTGCTCATTTGCTGTGTGTCGACCTCGACGCTAAAGAGGAGCCTAGCTTAGTCTAGTCTAGCACCTGTTTGGGCTTTGGTGGTTGATGATTTTGAAGCAGGGGAAATGCGTAGGTAATTCTTGGTCGCATTAAAACGGAGATAGATGGATTACTACATCCCACAAAGCATTATAACTCTCCAAGTAGCTGTTGTAGCTTGAATCAAGCAGATAATGGGAGTTTAAATTCTTGGTTGCGTAACTTTTGGCTTTAACTGGAGTTGGTTTGAAGCAGTTGAAAGCTTGAAACAAACATTTTGATGACTCTAGTATAAATCATGAAGGCACAATCTACGTTTTACTAGTTCTTAAGATAATGGTTCAATTGGTTAGCTGTTCATTTATTCGTTTTTGAATGATGTGTTATTTATAATCATAACTTGTAATGTTATCTTTATGCGGTTTTTCATATTGCTTTTACATATAAGCTTACTGTACCGACTTTTTAACTTGACCGTCCCTGAGCTATTTTCTGCTTTTCAATCCCCCAGTATCGGTAGCAGTTGAACACGCAATCAATATTGCTTGAAAAGAATGCGGGAATCTGTCTTCTGTTGTTTCCCATTACCAACAAAACATTGTGAGCGAACGACGAGTAAATTCAGTTTTAATTTCATTCTAGGTACTGCCATCTCATTCCAATTGTTCAAGCCACAAGTTGTATACCTACGTATCATGTACAACGTACAGTGATGGAAAAAAATAAGGCCACTGTTCAACTTACGTTTTAAACTTTCAGGCTTATGTTCTTACAATCCTGTGCGTCAATGGTGATGCATTGACTTTTCTTCTCCTTCGTTATGGCTCGACGTTCTTACTGGAACTTGGCCTGCCTCTCTTCAACTTAATGTTCTTCGAGCACTTCCACATTTATTAATTGAAGAGTTTTCTTTACCAGCCATTGCATGAATTTGTATATTGTACGGAAAGCACAATGATGCACTATGCCCAGGGAGTCGAGAAAATTTTCCCTACCGGAACGGGAATTGAACCCGCCGTCTCCGGATTGGCGATCCATAGCCTTAACCAATAGGTTAGCTGGAGACCCCCAATAGGCTGATGCTGTGTCCCCATGAGGCTCTGGGTCCGTCTCTGATGCGATATTCTACTGGATTGCTCGCAGATTTCATTTTCGTCCCTGCGTAGAGTGTGGTCAGTCCACCTTCACTTTCGTTTCCGAATCTCTATTGCTATCGGCTATTGATGACAACAACGATGAAGGTCCGATCTGGAGCCACCATGCAGGAATAAATATGCCACAGGCATCTACTGATCAAAACCTGCACTGCCGTGTCCGTGTGCATAGTTGTCCCATGTTAGTTGTTTCCATTTGATTGTTGATTGTTTTCCGCTGATACACACCAGGTTTCATTTGCTGCATATCAGAGCGCCATTGAGGTAGGAGTAAGAGAGTAACCTCAAGAGTTCGAAGTTCGAAGTAATGGTAATAGGATGCCACAGAAATCCACGATTTGGACACGATCAATGGACTACCCGCTTTGCGCGCAGCCACAACCACTACCAAATATTTTTTCGAATAATGTATTCCACTTTGAAGAATTTGCCTTTAGATGGTATTCGCCATACAATATTTTTGCGATTTACTTTTAGCGATTTTTCGCGCATATAATCTAGCGCCACATTGGTCGATGCGGAGAGTAGGAAATCAGCCGTTGTAGGCTTGGTTGTAGGTAATTCATTGCATCTACATCCACTACGTCAAAGAAGGGTGGCTGGGATAGTATACATCCTTGCCTAACTCCAACGACGACCCGAACTGGATCGGACAAGACATTGTTGCTTTTCCTTTCCCGTGCAATCGAGAGGCAACGTTTACTTACTAATCAGAGCTAGCAAATCAATCCCAGAGGACTCAAGACACCACATCATCACTTCTTTAACAGATATTTTCATGTTGCAGTTGCACGACATTTTAAATGTTATCGTGTTGTCACGTGTCATCTCTTTCACATTTTTTGTGTGGTCTGGAAATTATGCACTTATGAATGAATTTTATTGCTGAGCGCTTTCAGCGGGGAGTGCAAGCCTTCAGATCTATAGGCATGACCAGTGATCACTTTATGTTTCATGATTACCCTATATGGAGGAAATTTTTCGGCTTCGCAGTTACCAAACGCAATCAAACGATTTAACATTGCTCTACATCCGACGTTTCAGTGTTTTTTTTACACTTTCTACGGGGAATTAGAACTCGGGATCGTTCGCGTTCTGAAGGCTTGGCGCAATTGATCCGTCCAAACTTTCCAAAAATGTATTGCCAAAAACCTTTCCGAACAACAATAAAACAATATAAACTATCTGAATTCACAACACCTTCAGAGTCCACAATCAGGTTTTTGCCTATTCATTTCTTCAAGCATCCCAACAGGGATTTTTTCTGGAATTTCTTCAGCGATTGCCCCAAGGAATTCCCTCAGTAATTTTTGCAGGATGAGTTCCTTCAAGGATTCCTTCAGAAATTCTTCCAAAATTTCTCACCTGGAGTTTCTTTTCTCCTGGAAATTTTCAACCCAATTTAAATTTTAACCCTCGAGCAGTCGCGTCTTTGACTACCTGCAGCGATGCCGCGCTCACGTTGTGTACCTCAAGCGTGCATTTTTCATAGTGCGTACACTCAGTACACGACGCGACCGCTCCCGGGTTAAGTCGAGTGGATTCCAAGAGGATATAAACACCATCATAATACCAAAATAAACTCGTGTTGGTTCTATAGTGGTATTTTCACAGTAGTTCCTCTAGGGATTAGTCCAGGAGTTCTTTCAGAGATCTCCCCAGTAGCTGCAGGAGGATTCACGGATGCCTCCAGGGGATTCATCAGGGATTCCTTAAGAAGTTCCCTCAGCTATTCCCTCGGGTATCCCTCCAGAAGTTCCTGTAAGATTCTTCCAGGAGGATTCAGGGTTGCCTCCAGGAGATCAATCAAGAATTCCTCCAGAAAATATTTCAAAAATTCTTACAGGAGGTCCTTCAGAGATTAGTCTAGGAGTTCCACAAACAGTTCCTTCAGGAATTCGTATAGGAATTCCCACAGGGATTTGTCCAGGAGTTCCGTCGGAGATTCCTCCACAAGTTTCAGGGTTTTGTGCAAATGTTTCTTCAGAGATTCCTCCTGGAATCCCAGTCAACCAGTAATCGTAAAAAATGTTGCACAAGATGATAAAGTGGAGTCCATATGCGTACATGCCTCCATTTAGGCGCATGTAAACGTACGCATATCGCCTGCACTTTCACATCTTATACGATCACTGGTTGACTGGGATTGCTTCAGAGATTCTTCCAGAAGTTTTTTCATGGATCTTTCCAGGATTTCTTTAAATGGTTTTAACAAGAGTATCCAAATAAATCTCCTGGAGAATTCAGGGATTCTCTAGATATTTCTTCAGGGATTCCTTCAGAAGTTCATTCAGGGATTAGTGCACTACAGGAATTATTCCTGGTATCACTCCTGCAGGTCTTTCGGAGATTGTTCCGTAAGGATTCAGGGAGTTCCTTCAGTTCTTTCAAGCATTTCTTTAGGACTATAATCATGCATATCTCCTGCATTTTCTCATGAAGTTTCTACAAGAATTCCTCCAGGAATATTTCAGGATTTCCTAGTGGTATTCCACCATGAATTCTTTCGGGGATTCCTTCAGGAAAACCTTCGGAGATTCCTCCTGGAATTCCTTCGTGGAATAATTATTCTTGGATACTCTTTAGGGATTTCTCCTGAGAATCCTTCGAGGATTCTTCCTAGAATTTGTAAAGAATTGCCAAAAGTTTAAACTCACAAATAAAATTAAATTCAAAAATTAAAAAAAAAACCTTCTGACATTCGATCGAGACAACTCTTGAAATTTCCTTTAAGACTTCTCCTAGAGTTTCTTAGGGATAACTTCTGGAAGAAGGGGGGATTCCTTCTGGAATTCCTTCAAAGATTCCCCTGGAATTCCTTCGGTGACTCCTCCTGGAATTCTTCGGGGATTATTCCTGGAAATGCTTTGTGGCTTCCTCCAGGAAATTTGGAGGAAACGGGGTGGAGAGGATCTGGTGTGACGATTAAAATACGTGACGCCGAAGACCTGGGATCGAATTCATTCCTTCGGCTTCGGAAGGAAAATAAAGCGTGGGTCCCGAGATGAACTAGCCTAGGGCTAAAAATCTTGTTAATACAGATAGAAAATATCCTTCGGAAAATCTTTCTGGGAGAATTTTGTGGAAATTTGAAAATATAAAACCTCTAGGCATTCCTTCGGGACTTCTCCTGAAATTCTTTCGGGGATTCTTCTTGGAATTCATTCGAAAATTCCTCTTGAAAATCCCTCAAAGATACCTCCCGGAAATCCTCTGGAGATTCCTCTTGGAATTCCTTAGGGGATTCCGCCTGGAATTTCTTCGAAGACTTCTCCTATAATTCCTACGGGGATTCCTTTTGGGATTCATTCGGGGATTCCTCCTGGAATTCCTTCAGAGATTCCTGATGAAATTCCTTTGGGGATCGCTCTTATAATTTCTTTGAAGATTCCTTCTGGGTTCCTCTCGTAATTCTTTTGGGGATGTTCCTCGAATTACTTTGGAAATTCCTGCATGAATTCATTCAAGGATTCCTGCAGGAACTCCTTTGGGGATTCTTTCCTTCGGGATCTTTCCTGGACTTCATTCGAGGACTCCTCCTAGAATGTCTCTGGGGATTCTGCTTGGAATTCCTCTAAAATTCCAATCAGGGATTTCTTCAGAAGCTTCTGCAGGGATCTCCCTAAGAGTGATTTTTGAACCACCAGGGGTTCCTGCAAAAGTTTCATTATAGTTGCATACAGCAGTTCCAGCTGATATCAAATTAAGCCTCTGAAGCTTCCAAGAAAACAAAACAAAACCGTAACAAAGTCGATACTTTGTTACCCTTCATACCCTCTATCTACCATTGAGTAAAACGAGTCTTTATACTTTTAATTTCGCCCTCAAAGGATCCTTTGACAGATACACGTACATATTTCGCGTACCACTCATTTTTCTCAACTGAAGCATGAAAGACCAACACAGTCCTATCAACGTTAAAATTTAAATTATTTATTATCAGGCATGAGCTTTTGCTCTCATAGAAGAGGCAAATAGTCCTATCATTTTGTCCATCACTGTTCAGCACAAGTGGTTCGTGCAGAAAATCAAAAATTCACGTTGGTCATTTTCACTCAAGCAATCGTTCGTTTTCGTTATAAAAAATACAGAAGGTAGGTATGTAGGTGGGTAGGTAGGTTGGTAGGTACGTACAGCGTGGTACAGAGAAAATGAGTTCCATTTCGAAAACAATCCGAAGCATTTTATTCGCTCCTCGCAGGGTTCTCGTAACGAACAGTCATCCTCGGAGAACAACATTTATAAATGCTTTATGAGTTTATGAAATTCGTTGCACGGTGGTCGATGGACAAAGGACTGCTGGGTACGAAATTGGGGTTGAAAGTTGTATGTTAATAACTTTAACAGCTTTTGTACAATCACGACCGGCTTTCATCGCGACCTCAAATGTGTTAAACTCAAACTGATCGAGAGAGTTTATACCTGTTTTCTATAGGAGAAGCTAGCAAAACCTTACAAAGACCGTATTAAAATTCTTACCATTCATCTGTGAACAATATCCAAATGTGCATGGTGCCCAGCCAGCGTATAGGTATGCCTTAACCAAACGACTGGTTTTTCTGCGCCCAACCTGGAGGCGAGGGAGTCGATTCTGCAGCCCGGAAGATGCTTGACGAAACGAAAATATAAATTGCGAGCATAGTTGAAGTTTATAGCTGGCTGCCATTCACCCATCTCCACGGTGCGGTGGTGGCGCGGCGAGAACAAAAATGGGTCGAATAATACGTGCCAACAGTGCCACATTTCTGCAAAAGCCGGTCTGTGGGTACCGCCGTGCCGTGCTACTTGCTCGAAATGACCGCAGTTCTCATCCGCCAATGTATCACCATATCATCAGGATCGGACAGCCGAATGTTCTGTGGGGAATGCGGCTGGTGGGTGGTACTCCGGAGTTTCGAGCATTTATGTGTCACAATAAAATTAAATTTGTCTTCCGAGTATTTCGCTTTGTTCAACGTTTGTGAACAGGACCAGTGGCCAAAATAACAACCATTCATTGCGAGGAGAGTTTTTAGTTAGTTTAGTTTAATAAAATAAACGCTGTTGGCTGCCGACTGTTCCACACGGTTGCATTTCCGTGAGGTTGTCAAGCAGAAAATAACTAATTGAGTTTAGAATCTAAGCTTTAGATGTTGATCTAGCAAAAAAGTGGTCAATCCGTAGAGCGCCGTGAATCAAATTATTAACCTATATATTTCATACGGTACTAAATTGTATTCGTTTTAAAATTGTCGCGTGTGATTGATACTCCGGAAGACTTCGTCGAATAGATCGATGAAGCCAAAAAGAATAACGTGTTAGAAAGCATTTTATTTTTCAATTTTTTTAGATACTGTGTCGCAATTAAAAGGATTTTTGTTCTTGCATTATATTTTAATTATTTATATTTCATGATTGTTAGGTAAATATGCAAATTACATTGTAAATCTCTGCTATTACTGCAAATAATTTGGAGCTATATAGCACTAACTGTTTAAATAGAAATCATTTTAAATCTTCCAAAGCATCTCAGACAGCTTTTCGGTGCAAAAAAAATCACACATTTTTTACAGTTGAATCTGTAAACAGCTGAAGGGTTTCGATAGGGGAGCAATAGTAAATTTTGCATCAGCATCTGATGAAATATGATGGCACACAAAGCGCACTGGCATAACCTTTTTTTCTATGCTTGTCAGCATTGATTCTAGAGCTGCAGTATCAGCATTTACCAATGCCAATATGTGTGTCTGTTGACTTCGAGAGTTGATTCGGTTGGCTTTTCATGTGCACTGTGTGTCAGATCGATGGTCACAGTAAGATATCTATAGTGCTTTAACTAGCGAGCATGTAATTATGAAAATGAAGCTCAAATTCGGGCAAAAAAGCACTTCAGTAGTTACCCTCTAGGACGCCGTAGTAAAAAGTACAACACTACCATAAAACCTCGCTCATCGCACATAGCTCGTGCGCGGTGCAGTCCTGAAAGTCTTGAATAAGATGAATGACAATTGAGATAAATTGCGTGGAACATGAAAGTCCTGAACGACAGAACATTTGGCATTCTTCACAATTTCGTACAACCTGAATAAAAAATTTCCCACAGCACTACGGAGTACCGAGGATAACAATATAACCACATAACATAAGTGGAACTCCGTAGTCAGAGTGAAGGAAAAAGTTGCTTCCTTTTTCCAGCATGCAAACTGTTATATCATTTATAAAAGGCGTCGAACTGTCATTTATTTTGGTAAACAAAAAACATCTGATCCAACCAGTATTCCAGTTTGGGCGAAGAATACAGGAACGAAGATTGGCATCTGAGACATGCGCAAATCTAGCTGCTGGAAATCCACTTATTCATTCTGTCATAAATTCATTGAAATCTTCTAAATAACACATCCACGATTCAAATATCGATCTCCCCTTATATTTAAGGCTAGAAAACGTATTTTTGGCTTCAGTTATCAAAGTTTCATCACAATTTAAATCCTATTTTAGATCTCCACGTGCTGCAAGTCTTGATCTATGTGGCCTTTGTTTAACTTCACAGCAATGAAAAATGGTATACATATATATATACATGGTATACAGCTGAAAAATGGTATGGCAATAATGTTATAACGCATTTGACATTTCGATGCCCTGTATACCAGTGTAAGAAATCGGAAAGGCATCAACTTTTTGAGTCAGAGTTCCACTTATGTTATGTGATATAACCGTAAACCGCATTAATAGATTCAATGTCGATTTTGGTAGATTTTGTGAATCTTGAAAGTCCTGAACTTCTGGGCATTAAACAAGCTTTACAATATCCGACTACCGAAAAAGGGCCTTTTCGCTGGGTTTTTCTTGATTTTTTTAGTTTTTCTGGTAGTATTACGGAATACCATGGATAGCAATGACTGTGAGCCGCAAGCGTAGATTGAATGGCGATTATGGTAGACTTCGTAGAACTTGAAACTTCTGAAGTTCCGGACATTCAACAAACTTTACACAAAACAAACAGGCCTTCTCGTTGAGGTGTAGAGCATCATGAATATCAGATGATAATAACTGCAAACGTAGATTGAATGGCACTTGAAGTAGATTCTGTAGAACTTGAAATACCTAAACTCCTTTACATTTTTTTTTGCATTTTGTGTACCTTACAATGTCGAACAATCTCAAAAAGATTTTCCTGTAGTATTATGGAGTACCATGGATAGCAATAGCGTTAGCGTTAGCGTTAGCGTAGTTACGGTATACTTCGTAGATTGGACACTAACAACATTCATGTACCTTTTGCTAATCTTGCTCAGATTGCTTTTCGGAACAAAGTCGGGGAGTTAACATTGCTCCAATCTTATGCAAGAATACCAAAAGCACAAATGTCATATTTCCCGGCCACGCCTATCTTTACCGTAACTTGGGATAGGGGCAGGAAATGTTGATGTAGCAAAAAATATCACAATTTTAATGTACATTTTTTAATTTGACGCAGTGGGGCTTGAATTCTGATGGAGTAAAACCAGAAGTTTCACCATGAATCTAGCAGCGCATGTGAAAAAGCATCGCCTATATTGATTTAAGCCATTTGACAAATAATATTGTCAGCATATGTAGTTTATTAACGATCATGATCCCTGCCTTCATATTATGTTGTTGGTTATCAATGCAATTAGTTTGTGTCCGTTGATACGACACGTGTACGTATTCGATGTACATAGTTCACATTCCTATTAGTATTGTAATATGGGATGCCACAAGTTATATTACCTTCAAATAACTTAATTCCAACGAATGCTTATGGTATGATATAGTACGGCATTCTATAAGCTGTATTGCTGGTAAATAACCTTATTCCAACTTGTGAAAGTGATTGCATTATATAGGTATTTTGATGGTTGGCAATTATGACAAATAACTTATTTACAACCAAGGGCTTGGGTGGAAAGTACTTGGAACGAAATTATTAGTACTATAAGTGTATTGACATACACCTTGTATAACTTATAAGATGTTTTATAAGCCGCCATTTTTTGCGCTGTTTTGATTATATAAGTGTTTCATATTGTGTTAATAATGCAAGAAAAATACATCAGAGCTAGTATGAAATGTGTTATTTGAACTGCTATATAACAAGATGGGTACCGCAAGCGTAGATTGAATAATGAGTATGGTAGACTTTGTAGAACTTGAAACTTATGAACTTATGAACTTCCGGACATTCAACAAACTTTACAATATCTGACAAACAAAAACAGGCCTTCTCGTTGGGTTGTAGAGCTTCATGGATATCAGAGGATAATAACTGCAAACGTAGATTGAATGGCAGTTGATGTAGATTCTGTAGAACTTTAAATTCCTGAACTCCTTTACATTTTGCATACCTTACAATGTCGTACAACCTCAAAAAGACTTTCTCGTGGTATTACGGAGTACCATGGGTAGCAATGACCGTAAACCGTAAGCGTAGATTGAATGGCGATTATAGTAGACTTCGTAGAACTTGAAACTTCTGAACTTCAGGACATTCAACAATTTTTACAATATTCGACAACCAAAAACAGGCCTTCTCGTTGGGTTGTGGACCATCATGAACATCAGACGATAATAACTGCAAACGTAGATTGCATGGCACTTGAAGTAGATTCTGTAGAACTTGAAATACCTCAACTCCTTTACATTTTTTTGCTTTTTGTGTACCTTACAATGTCGTACAATCTCAAAAAGATTTTCCTGTAGTATTGTGGAGTACCATGGATAGCAATAGCGTTAGCGTTAGCGTACTTACGGTATACTTCGTAGATTGGACACTAATAACATTCATGTACCTTTTGCTAATCTTGCTCAGATTGCTTTTCGGAACAAAGCCGGGGAGTTAACTTTGCTCCAATCTTATGCAAGAATACCAAAAGCACAAATGTCATATTTCCCGGCCACGCCTATCTTTACCGTAACTTGGGATAGGGGAAGGAAATGTTGATGTAGCACTTATTTAAGATGCCTCCGACTCAGTGTCATCCATAAGTACTTCGGAGTGGGTGGTTGGGATATGTATTATGTAGGTCAAGGATTCGCCTGAAAAGCTGGCGATGGGCCCACGGCATTGGTTGTTTACTTGATTAAAATTTAATCTTTTGAAAGCCGGCAATCAAAAGAGATTTTTTTTTTCTATTTATTGTTTAAATAATTATGTTTTTGCTCAGTGAGAGGCCCAAGCAGAACCGATCCATCCAGGGTCATCGGAACATCACGTTAAATGTTTGAAACGCGTGAAAAAAAAAGTTGACGATCCGAGAAAAAAGACCTTAATTTGCATAAAAGAAAAAAAAACGCGAAAACAACGAAAAAAAACCCTTATTAATCCACCTAGTGGTGATAGTGCCTTTCTCGTCGAATATGTTATGTTGATATTTTTTAAAGCCAGCATATTGAAATGTTTAGCAAAACATGCTGGAAACCATGTATATATTTTAAGCGCTTAGAAATGGCTCTGGGTCCCCCCCATAAAAATATAGGTATTATCTGACCAAAGTCAGGGGTGTCATAGCTGCCAAAACTACTCATTGTTGCCCAGTTTTTTAAGTCATTAGTATTTCTAGAACTATTACTGAAACGTGCATTCAGCTTCTTATCTCAGAACCATATTCAGCCTCTACTGTGTTTTATTCAGGAGATTGAGCTAATACGGTAAGCCGTATTCAGCCTCTCCTGTGATTGAATCATATTCAGCCTCTTCTGTATCGTTTAAGGAGGTTTTAGCTAGCACGGTAAACCGTATTCAGCCCCTCCTGTTGTTGAACCATATTCAGCCTCTTCTGTATCTTATTCAGGAGATTGAGCTAATACGGTAAACCGTATTCAGCCTCTCCTGTCGTTGAATCATATTCAGCCTCTTCTGAATAGTTTTAGCTGACACGGTAAACCGTGTTCAGTTCCTCCCATCTCATTTTCAGAAGACTTTAGCTAATATGATTTTCAGCAGTTTCAGAAGATTTTAGCTAATATGGTTTATTTCTAATGGACGATTTGTTTTAGCAGGTTACACCAACGTCCTTTAACTCATCACTATATGATTCAAGTTATACACATCGTAGCATGTAAAGTCGTATGGTGTGTTTACATCAGATGGAAGGAGAACATTATAATGTGCGTCTGCTTGACCTGGTCTTGTCAAATGCAGTAATATTGGTAAATCAGTATTACTGTAACTTGGTGGTTCAACTTTAACAAACCGTTGTTCTCCGTTTTCGTGATGCAGCATGATAAATATAATTCGTTCAAGAGCCATACTGAGAGCAAACAGGGTGTCAAGGTTACCGAATAATCTTTCTGAACAACATATCTGAAGAACACTGTTGAAAATGCTTTGACATCCATGTGCACAACAGAACACGTGCTCGATGAACAAATTGAGATTTGAAATTATGAAAAGAAATCCACGTACTCCGGTGAGACTCGAACTCACGACTCCCAATTCGCTAGACGGGCGCTTCTATTCCTTCAAGCTACGGAGTCACTCGACTATCTCCGTCGCCAGCAGGCCTAGAACTGAACTCGATTCCACAATCGCACATGGTTATCTTCTTTTCACAATCAGTTGAAAAGGGGCACCAAGTTGATGCGATATATACAGATCTCTCTGCTGCGTTCGATAAAATGAATCACGAAATTGCTCTTGCCAAGTTCGACAAGCTAGGTATTAAGAACAACGTACTTGCCTGGTTACGTTCGTATCTAGTTGGTCGCACAATGTCCGTCAAGATAGGTGATCACGAATCATCTCCCTTTACCGTTACCTCTGGTGTTCCTCAGGGCAGCCATCTAGGTCCGTTCTTGTTCCTTCTGTACATGAACGACGTCAACTCTATCTTGGAATGCTTCAATCTATCATATGCTGATGACCTGAAGCTTTACTACGTTATCCACGGACATCGGGACACTAGTTATCTTCAGCAACAACTTGAAGCATTCGCTGACTGGTGCCGCCTAAACCGGATGGTGTTGAATGTAACGAAATGCTCAGTCATCTCGTTTGGACGAAAACGATCACTTTTACATCATGACTACTGCCTGGATGACACCTATTTAAAGCGGCAAACTACTGTAAAGGATCTGGGTGTTATGATGGATGCTAAACTTGATTTCAAGGATCATGTCGCTTACATCGTTTCTAAGGCATCCTCACAGTTGGGCTTTGTATTTAGGTTTGCAAAAAAGTTCAAAGACGTATATTGTCTGAAGTCACTTTATTGTTCGCTGGTTCGACCGATCCTTGAATATTGTTCTGTTGTATGGGCCCCTTTTTACCAGAACGAAATTCTGCGTATTGAGGCTATTCAGCGCAAATTTATCCGCTTTGCGCTACGGCACCTAGGTTGGCAGGATCCTTACAATCTCCCTAGCTACGAAAGTCGTTGCAAGTTGATTCGTCTTGAGCTACTTCAATCTAGAAGAAGTGTTGCGAAAGCTTGCTTCATAGCCGACCTATTACAAGGTGATGTTAGTTGTGCTTCTCTTCTTGAACAAGTTGGAATTCATGTCCCTAGTCGTAGTCTTCGTTTTCATAATTTTCTGAACATTCGTCCCGCTAGAACTAATTATGGACAAAATGAGCCTTTACAGAGTATGTGCCGCGTTTTTAACCAATGTTACGATGTTTTCGACTTTAGTGTTTCTCGTGTAGTAAATAAGAATAGATTTAAGAATGTATTGTGTTAGAGTAAGATGGGCGTACATGTCATTGGGGTTTGTATTTTAACCTGTTGACGAATAAATAAATAAATAAATAAATAAATAAATAAATCCAAACCCCCTTCGGATGGGATTAGATGAACATCTAACACATTGTCTGTTGTGCACATGTATGTCAAAGCGAGAGAGGAAGTTATTTTTAATTGTCGAGAGCTTCGGGCACTGCCTCCCAATCACTTATTGGTATGGCAATTAGTGTGCAGTCGGACTCTCGACGGGTCGGTCCTCGGCCGACCGAATACGGTAAGGGTGACCGTAGCACCTTACAAATGTCAATTTCTTGATTTTGCTTTGGCTGACCAAGCCATGTGGGAAATTACACTGTTGAAAATGCTTTGACATCCATGTGCACAACAGAACACGTGCTCGATGAACAAATTGAGATTTGAAATTATGAAAAGAAATCCACGTACTCCGGTGAGACTCGAACTCACGACTCCCAATTCGCTAGACGGGCGCTTCTATTCCTTCAAGCTACGGAGTCACTCGACTATCTCCGTCGCCAGCAGGCCTAGAACTGAACTCGATTCCACAATCGCACATGGTTATCTTCTTTTCACAATCCAAACCCCCTTCGGATGGGATTAGATGAACATCTAACACATTGTCTGTTGTGCACATGTATGTCAAAGCGAGAGAGGAAGTTATTTTTAATTGTCGAGAGCTTCGGGCACTGCCTCCCAATCACTTATTGGTATGGCAATTAGTGTGCAGTCGGACTCTCGACGGGTCGGTCCTCGGCCGACCGAATACGGTAAGGGTGACCGTAGCACCTTACAAATGTCAATTTCTTGATTTTGCTTTGGCTGACCAAGCCATGTGGGAAATTACACTGTTGAAAATGCTTTGACATCCATGTGCACAACAAACTTTCATTTCCAACCAATGCATACGAAATCGCATTGAATTGGCAACCGCCATCTCCAGTTATTGGAATCTCCAAGAATCCATTCAATGTTTGAACTGACAATAGTCTATCTCTGTTACATTTGAAAACATTAGTAGGTAATGTCCTTAAGTAGTTTGCAATGTGGTCAATATCACTTTTGTAACGCATTACATTGCCATCTGTAGAAGCTATCAGCAATTCTTCGGAATTGGTAAATGTATATGGATCGTTATAGAATACCTGTTGAACATTTTTGAGCAATTTTTCATTTCCATTATCATATACATCATTGGTCGTAGCAACTGTGTTAATCCAATCTCTAATGTTGTGATCTATATTTAAATGTTCCAAATCTGATTCAAAATCACTGTACTGAAAGGATAAACTCGCAATATTCCTATTGCTAGATCTGATGCTATTACCTTCAGATGATAAGTTCACACAAGATGCAATTGATTTACTATCTATGGATACTATGTCAGAAGACTTTCCAAACAATATTCAACTATCGTTGTCAATTTTGTTCACATCAGTAAGGCATGGTTGCTCATTACAAATTATACAATATATTGGTTTATGATCAGAAAAGTAGCACTCAGAAACACCAGCAGTAATCTAGTCTAGTCTAGTCTAGTCTACACATACACAGCCATTCATTGAAAGAATCCTGGAAAATGATAGATTCGACCAATTCTACCATTTTTCTTGTCATTATTAATGCTTGCAGTACATCGGGAGTGCATTACAAGCATTAAAGCGGCCAGGCCTACTGTGCAGTGTTATTGGTTTTATAAGAGAGCTATGGAGTGGGGACATCTCGTACCAACCACTCAGCATGTTTAAGGTAGCAAAATAAATGAAAATCGGTGGGGGTGACGATGCTAAGAAGGTTAATATCACCCCTTGGTCCTTAGTTTCCTGGGATGGAACACAGGCATTTACTCCGTGTCCTGGCCCTTATGCCTAGGCTTAAGCGCCTTTACTCGCTCTCTGAAACGAAACAAAAGAAAAATACAACAAATCCCTCCCATTTGTATGATAAGCTTTGTCATAAATCATATAATAATGTACATTATATACAATAAAAATCAGTTTGATCTCACCAAATTTTAGCCGAAAGTCGATTTCAATATCCTTCACGTTCATCGGTCACCATCAATACCATAGCTTGACGTAACACCATCATTTTCTTCAATAAAGCTTGAATTCGTTTACCTGGCCTTAACCGTTTCTTGGCCTTAACCTATGCACATCTATAACAAGTGCGTTAGATTCACGTTGAATACATGCACATTGAACACTATTTTGTATATTCATTCGAAAGGCTCTTATTTTTACTCCAATCACCAACCACGGATGGGTGATTCGAACCCTTTATGTATTTTTTCACTTTTACACATGTTATCAACCACACCGTTCATTATGGGCAGATTCACGGAAAATAGTAAAAATCGTATAACACGGTCGTTGTAGAAAACGGTCTCGACATTTACGGAACTTCGTTACTAATAAGCAACGCGGCATTGCTGAAGAAGTCCTCCAACATGTTACGTTAGACTGTAACGAAGAACGACGCTCCGAATATCCGACGAAATGCCGTCAGCTGCTGTTGGTAGCACTCAGAAACACCAGCAGTAATATTTTTAAAATTGGCGTACACTATATCTAGTCGTGAACCCAAAATAGTTGTTGCTTCTGTTGGCGGTAGTTTCGAAACATATGAAAGGTTGATCATAAAGGAACTAAACTCATGGATTTGTGCATTTCTTGTATCATTCAGATTGAAATTGAAATCACCTATGACAATAGTTGGACAAGATTCCTCCAACTGAAATCGAAGCATTGTATCTTTAAAATCGCAAACACTTACTTTTGGTGATTTATATCCACTTATTATCTGGATTTCATTAACTACAAACTTAACCAGATCTATGTGACTATGATAATGTCCCTTCTGATCGGCCTTGAATTCTGTACAATAGTCGACAACGTTTGCTTTCAAACTGCTTCTTACGAAACAAATAATTCCTTTGGCAATGTTCTTTTTAACATAATCCGGATATCTAATAGTATCTGAACGATAGACCAAATTGAATCCAGGAAATTCAATCTTTTCATTGGCGTACAAGCACGTTTCAGAGAAAATTAATATATCAAAGCGGAAATACCATGGGTCCACGTCTACATGCTTTTTATTTGCTCGTAATGATCGAATATTCAAGTAAACTACTTTGAGCCCTGATACATTAACTAAATTATTGTAAACAAGTGACAATGGCCGTTCATTTCTTAGTCTATCCATTTCGTTTAAACAAGCATCAATTGTGTTATTACTTTTCATATTTCCAGGAAAATTACCTAGAATATAAAGTCCTGAAAGACTTGTCACGCGGCTGAGCTCTACATAAACTAACTGGCGCGTAAGGTTACCGGACTTCCTGAAATCAATACAAACATGTCTGTATGTTTGACCTTGACTTTTATGAATAGTTAGAGCTTCGCAAGGTACTATTGGAAACTGATCCCGAATCATCTGGTAATCCTTCTGGAAATGAGTTGTCAGGTTGTATAGTTTCCTAGGGATTGGCGTCCAACTGAGGTTGATATGGTTGTTTTCCATGAAATTCCTGTACTGCTGTCGTATCTTCTTACCTACATTACAAGAATCGAATTTTAGAAAAACAATAGTTGGTTTTTCAGTCCCAGGATTGCAAAAAACGTATTCTAAATCTCCAGTAGCTCCATTAACTAATCCATCTGCAACGTCAAGATTAGCTGTCAGCATGTATTTAATTCCTTGTTTGAACCGGATCGTATATGGATATCCTCCACAATCTTTGGTCGGTCGTTCTCTCCACATTTTAGTCTTTGCAGTTCTTTGATGTGGTTTTAGTTTTCCTGTAATTGTGTCTACAGCATTGCACTCTATTTCAGATGCGAGTGATTCCGATATCTTCTTGTCATTATATTTATCAACATTGGCGTTTGTATAGTAAAGCCTGATGGCTTCATCGGGTACTTGATCTTCCTGTATTTCTCGAGATTTTATGATTTTGATGTCTTCGTCTGTCATTTCTCCACGAGCAAAACTATTGAGAGCTCTAACAAAGCTCAAATCATCTTTCTGTCGCATAACCTCTGTAAGCTCATAAAGGTAAAATTCGTCCCATAATGGTGAGATGCTTGTTTTAATTAGACTGTGCTTCGGAGTCAAGAAGATGGCCGAGTCTTTTACAGGTGGTAATTGAAGGAAATCGCCAACTGTGATTACCGATAATCCACCAAAGGCTTCGTTTCGTCCAGTGACTTGCCGCAACCGTGTATCGATCCGACTAAAAATGGTGCTTCCGACCATCGATATCTCATCAATGATGACCAATTTGCAGTCCTTCAGTTGTTGTCTTAAATTGTTAGCAACATCCATGGGTAAATCCGACATTTTCGCATTTTCTTGTAGTGGTAGAGCAAATGCAGAGTGTAACGTATTACCTCCAATCAGGAAAGCTGCTTTTCCAGAAAACGCACATAACAAAACTTTAATGGAATCGGTATTTTGGTCTCTCAGAACTGAAGTTGAATATTCCAAATAATATGTGATTACCTGGAAAATAGTAGAAATAACCATGCTTTTGCCCACTCCAGCAGATCCCGCAATAAAAATTCGAAGAGGTAACTTTCCAGTGCTGAATGACTTGTAGATGTGCATTACAATTTCCCTTTGCCGCTCGTTCAGTTGACATAGCATATCAAAGAGATTGTGTTCGGGTATTTTTGGAGGGGCAGTGTAAATAAAAGGTACATTACTTTTTGGACGATCTATCCCCACTTGCACAAGGATATCGATCTCTTGTTCCTTAGGAATTTGATTTTTCTCAAAATCTTCAATTTCATCTGCATCGGCTATTTGTCTGTGCTGCTCAGCTGCTAGCATTGCATCATCCAATCGATCGCTAGATAACTTGAACAGGTTATTGCGATTTTTTTCGATCAACTCTTTGTTTTCATAAAACTTTGCACTCCAGTTAATCGATTCAATTTCCTTCTCTTCGTTTCTCCATGGAAGAAATAACAGCAACTGTTCGCGAAAGAAGTTGTCCGGATCTTTTTCATACGTGTATCGCACGTGACGTACGATTCTGGCCTTCCTGCGGCGTTTATTCTCAGAGTCATCTTTCTCCGTGTCTGTTTCGTTACCTTCATCGTCCGAATCCAAATTCTTATCTCGTCTTGTTTTTTTCGCTGTTTGGAAATAATATGCGGCATATTCAGCCAAGCAAACATCATCTAAGGCTTTTCGTTCGGAATAATGCGTAAGAATATCTTTTCCAACGATGTCAGTTGAATCAGGATCCATTGCTTGCAACTGCTTGTTTGTTTTTAAGAACGCTACTCTTTCCTCACTGCGTCCCGTATTTATAAATATAGCACATCGACTGAACTATGTTATAGGTGTTCCCAAGCAATATACTGCTTCTGATGTTGATATCACATGTCCGTTCAGGAATTTGTTCATGATGCATCGTAACCGATCCTGTAAATTACGATCTCCTTTGTCAAGTTCAGTTTGAAGGTCTTTCAGTCCTTTTGAAAGCCCTGCTTCTCCTTTCGCCACATAATCCACAATGTACGATGCTACAGCATATTCGTCCACAACAAGTTGCAAATCGACATTTGATTCCATCAAATTGAGAATTATTCGATTGTAAGTATTGATATCCACCTCACAACTTCTGCGCTTGTAAAAAATTGTCAACTTATTAATAGAGCTTCTTAAAGCTGTTAAATATGTCTCCTCTGACATTTGAAGCTGCTCCAAAACTGTCGTACCAGTCGTTTCTGTGCCGCTGAGGTACTATCTATGACGGATCGGATGTCTCTCCAGCCCGGATGTCCCAGTCATCTTCAAGTGTAGCTGCGTCAAGCTGCTTTTTCGTTGGTAGGGCCACTGCTAACTTCTGCGCGTAGTCTTGAGCCACTTCTACGTTCCGTCGCCACTCAGCGTGACTTCGGTTTGTTTGCAGCGGTACCGAACTCTAAGCATAATAAATGCGAACTTATTCGATTGTCTTCGGAATTAACATACCCCTCAACCTTCTTACAGGTGCACGAAGACTCTTGGCCGTTTCTGCTACCGGTAAACACCAAACAGTTCCCCACGTACCGTAAGGTCATCAAGTACCCGATGGATTTGTCGACCATCAAGAAGCGCCTCCAGGATATGGTGTAAGTTATTCAATTCCCACCGTGTAATCATTTCAATCTTAGGCACTCTATATTGATTCCGGTCCGCCTCTTTGTATCCCTCCTAGTTACAAATCCCGCGACGATTTCATCACCGACGTCCGGCAGATATTCGACAACTGCGAGATGTTCAACGAGGACGACTCCCCGGTGGGGACGGCCGGCCACGGCATGCGCAAGTACTTCGAGCAGCGGTGGGCCGAACTGACGGAGAAGCACGAAAAGTCGTCCTGATGTCACGCCGCCGGTGGAGCGACAACAGCGTCTTCGGAGGGAGTCGGCGGCGGCGGGGTAGCACCACTGGGGGAGGAGCAGCAAGGCTCGGTAGAAGCGGCGGATGGACACCGAAGCGAAGGGAACGAGGGATCAGCCAGGGAGCTGCCGAAGGAGGAAACAGGTTTGGTAGCAGAGTCGTCGTCGTCGTCCAAAGCGATCGTTGCGGCGATGCTCAATCAGGACAATCCAACCAGGACGGATGGGACGGATGCCGCGGAGGTGATGATAGTGGAAGATGGAACGGATTGAATAGAAATTGGGGGCGGATGGTTTGATGGTATGAACGATGATTTTCGCGTTAGTTTAGTTTGATTTCGTGTATTATAGAGAAAGAATCTCGCCAAGCGAGACCGCATTACCTACTAATTCTGACTGTGTAAAAAAAAATACCGAGGCAGTATTTTTTCGTTCGATTTTTGTCTTTTTTATTAAAAGGAATTTGAAACTTCCGTTGAGGTCAACTGTAAATTTATCACAGTGAGAAAATGTACATTTAATGAGCATATATTCAATTTCTTTGCTTGCTTCTTTAAGGGTTTCTAGCGGGATTCCTCCACCAGTGATTCATTCACAGATTCTTCCCCGATTTCGGCTTTTTCCTAGAAAAACTTCATCTTACAATTGAGGGCCTACATTAAAGTTTTTTTACGCATAACATTGGCTTCTATTTAATCAAAAATATGTTTACCAATTTCACTGAAAAATTTTCATTGTGATTGATAATTGATCAAAACTATTGCTTGTGTTTTAATGAACATTTAAAAAGCATATCTAATTTCCAATTTAAACTGAGATATTTGTTTGTCTTGTCAAATGTATATTTTCCCACTGTGAATAGTTTTTTTTAAGTTCAGTATTGAGTGCATAAAAGGATTTGGAGCTGTCCCGAATGATCCGAGCGACTAGAATCGAAACACTTTTGACGAAACTTTGGAAAACACTTTTGGAGTAAGATCAAAATTCTTTAAATGAAAACAAAAAAAAAATATCAAAAATCATAAACTCAAATAATTAACTTAAATGTATTCAAGCAAGAAAATAGACTGTTTTACAAATAAAGAAAACGATAACTTATTATTCTCTAGAACACTCCCATTCTACTTTAGCATTAGCGGTTCGCAAACCCAACGTTATAGTACTAAAACAAACCATGAGATAAATCCTCTGAATTGAATCAAATTTAGGAAACATTGGGAAAAAAGTATATATACTATTCAACTCGAGCGGCGCCCTGATTGACACACAACAAACAAATTGAAATGGGGTAGGAGAACAAAATTCGTTTATTTTTTCAATCCTCCAAAAACAAACGACTAGAATCACAGCAAAAAAAAATCTAAATTTATGTAACTAGTGAAATCTCCACTATTGGGCGGTCTTCTATGATGATCTGGGCGCGGTGTGGTTCCGATTTCCAGGAACAACTCGCCCCAACGACGGTGGCTAAACGCGCAGAGAGAACAGAAACTAATTTGTAAATAGTAGTACTTAGTTACGCGATTTGTAGCGTTAAGTGCAAAGGACAACCGTTTTTAAAGGAAGAGCAACAAGGGCTGATCTATTTATATGGCAGAATTAAAACGCATAAACGCAGTACATACACACATATTCTAATCAAAGTAAGCGCATTTTCTTTTTTGTTCGGAATAATTTCATTATACAAGCGAAAGTGATAAATCCGAGTAGTCCGATTGATTTTATCTTTCACGTACCCGCATACTCAGTTCCCGATTTGTTCGATTTGCTACATAGAGGCAGACATGGGAAAATACCGGTGCAGTACCGGTGCGGTTCACTAAATCTCAACACGTGTTCTGAACTTTTGCACACCGTGTTTGGTTTCGGTATTGGTTGAGTATTTTTTGTGCATCTGAACCTCAACCGCGTTTCGTTTACACAGCACACGGTTCAGTTTCGATTTTCGTAAACCGGTACACGAAAACCAAAACCAAACCGAGACTTTTGGTGCACCAATCACGGTTGTGTCGCGGTTGTGGTTTCGGGATCAAATTTTAGGATGTGCCAGCATCAGCCAGTGGTACCAAAATTATGCATATGTTATCTTAGTCTGCAACTGGAATCTGTACAAAGTTTTTTTTTTTAACCAATATGGCGGCTGGTATGGGGAAGTTGTCCGAAGCTCTAAAATGGTGATCTGAAAATCCAATATGGCGGACCAAAATTCAAGATGGCTGCTGTTTTAAGGGATTTTAGCCTACAAAACCATGCAATATGGATATTTTTGATATGGGGAAGATGTCTGGAGCTCGAAAATGGTGATCTGAAAATCCAAGATGGCGGACCAGAATTCAAGATGGCTGCTGTTTTAAGGGATTTTAGCCTACAAAACCATGCAATATGGGTATTTTTGATATGGGGAAGATGTCTGGAGCTCCAAAATGGTGATCTGAAAATCCAAGATGGCGGACCAGAATTCAAGATGGCTGCTGTTTTAAGGGATTTTAGCCTACAAAACCATGCAATATGGGTATTTTTGATATGGGGAAGATGTCTGGAGCTCCAAAATGGTGATCTGAAAATCCAAGATGGCGGACCAGAATTCAAGATGGCTGCTGTTTTAAGGGATTTTAACCCGTAAAACCATGCAATATGGGTATTTTTGATATGGGGAAGATGTCTGGAGCTCCAAAATGGTGATCTGAAAATCCAAGATGGCGGACCAGAATTCAAGATGGCTGCTGTTTTAAGGGATTTTAGCCTACAAAACCATGCAATATGGGTATTTTTGATATGGGGAAGATGTCTGGAGCTCGAAAATGGTGATCTGAAAATCCAAGATGGCGGACCAGAATTCAAGATGGCTGCTGTTTTAAGGGATTTTAGCCTACAAAACCATGCAATATGGGTATTTTTGATATGGGGAAGATGTCTGGAGCTCCAAAATGGTGATCTGAAAATCCAAGATGGCGGACCAGAATTCAAGATGGCTGCTGTTTTAAGGGATTTTAGCCTACAAAACCATGCAATATGGGTATTTTTGATATGGGGAAGATGTCTGGAGCTCGAAAATGGTGATCTGAAAATCCAAGATGGCGGACCAAAATTCAAGATGGCTGCTGTTTTAATTGATTTTAACCTACAAAACCATGCAATACGGGTATTTTTGATATGGGGAAGATGTCTGGAGCTCGAAAATGGTGATCTGAAAATCCAAGATGGCGGACCAGAATTCAAGATGGCTGCTGTTTTAAGGGATTTTAGCCTACAAAACCATGCAATATGGGTATTTTTGATATGGGGAAGATGTCTGGAGCTCCAAAATGGTGATCTGAAAATCCAAGATGGCGGACCAGAATTCAAGATGGCTGCTGTTTTAAGGGATTTTAGCCTACAAAACCATGCAATATGGGTATTTTTGATATGGGGAAGATGTCTGGAGCTCCAAAATGGTGATCTGAAAATCCAAGATGGCGGACCAGAATTCAAGATGGCTGCTGTTTTAAGGGATTTTAGCCTACAAAACCATGCAATATGGGTATTTTTGATATGGGGAAGATGTCTGGAGCTCGAAAATGGTGATCTGAAAATCCAAGATGGCGGACCAAAATTCAAGATGGCTGCTGTTTTAATTGATTTTAACCTACAAAACCATGCAATACGGGTATTTTTGATATGGGGAAGATGTCTGGAGCTCGAAAATGGTGATCTGAAAATCCAAGATGGCGGACCAGAATTCAAGATGGCTGCTGTTTTAAGGGATTTTAGCCTACAAAACCATGCAATATGGGTATTTTTGATATGGGGAAGATGTCTGGAGCTCCAAAATGGTGATCTGAAAATCCAAGATGGCGGACCAGAATTCAAGATGGCTGCTGTTTTAAGGGATTTTAACCCGTAAAACCATGCAATATGGGTATTTTTGATATGGGGAAGATGTCTGGAGCTCCAAAATGGTGATCTGAAAATCCAAGATGGCGGACCAGAATTCAAGATGGCTGCTGTTTTAAGGGATTTTAGCCTACAAAACCATGCAATATGGGTATTTTTGATATGGGGAAGATGTCTGGAGCTCGAAAATGGTGATCTGAAAATCCAAGATGGCGGACCAGAATTCAAGATGGCTGCTGTTTTAAGGGATTTTAGCCTACAAAACCATGCAATATGGGTATTTTTGATATGGGGAAGATGTCTGGAGCTCCAAAATGGTGATCTGAAAATCCAAGATGGCGGACCAGAATTCAAGATGGCTGCTGTTTTAAGGGATTTTAGCCTACAAAACCATGCAATATGGGTATTTTTGATATGGGGAAGATGTCTGGAGCTCCAAAATGGTGATCTGAAAATCCAAGATGGCGGACCAGAATTCAAGATGGCTGCTGTTTTAAGGGATTTTAGCCTACAAAACCATGCAATATGGGTATTTTTGATATGGGGAAGATGTCTGGAGCTCCAAAATGGTGATCTGAAAATCCAAGATGGCGGACCAGAATTCAAGATGGCTGCTGTTTTAAGGGATTTTAGCCTACAAAACCATGCAATATGGGTATTTTTGATATGGGGAAGATGTCTGGAGCTCCAAAATGGTGATCTGAAAATCCAAGATGGCGGACCAGAATTCAAGATGGCTGCTGTTTTAAGGGATTTTAACCCGTAAAACCATGCAATATGGGTATTTTTGATATGGGGAAGATGTCTGGAGCTCCAAAATGGTGATCTGAAAATCCAAGATGGCGGACCAGAATTCAAGATGGCTGCTGTTTTAAGGGATTTTAGCCTACAAAACCATGCAATATGGGTATTTTTGATATGGGGAAGATGTCTGGAGCTCGAAAATGGTGATCTGAAAATCCAAGATGGCGGACCAGAATTCAAGATGGCTGCTGTTTTAAGGGATTTTAGCCTACAAAACCATGCAATATGGGTATTTTTGATATGGGGAAGATGTCTGGAGCTCCAAAATGGTGATCTGAAAATCCAAGATGGCGGACCAGAATTCAAGATGGCTGCTGTTTTAAGGGATTTTAGCCTACAAAACCATGCAATATGGGTATTTTTGATATGGGGAAGATGTCTGGAGCTCGAAAATGGTGATCTGAAAATCCAAGATGGCGGACCAAAATTCAAGATGGCTGCTGTTTTAATTGATTTTAACCTACAAAACCATGCAATACGGGTATTTTTGATATGGGGAAGATGTCTGGAGCTCGAAAATGGTGATCTGAAAATCCAAGATGGCGGACCAGAATTCAAGATGGCTGCTGTTTTAAGGGATTTTAGCCTACAAAACCATGCAATATGGGTATTTTTGATATGGGGAAGATGTCTGGAGCTCCAAAATGGTGATCTGAAAATCCAAGATGGCGGACCAGAATTCAAGATGGCTGCTGTTTTAAGGGATTTTAGCCTACAAAACCATGCAATATGGGTATTTTTGATATGGGGAAGATGTCTGGAGCTCCAAAATGGTGATCTGAAAATCCAAGATGGCGGACCAGAATTCAAGATGGCTGCTGTTTTAAGGGATTTTAGCCTACAAAACCATGCAATATGGGTATTTTTGATATGGGGAAGATGTCTGGAGCTCGAAAATGGTGATCTGAAAATCCAAGATGGCGGACCAAAATTCAAGATGGCTGCTGTTTTAATTGATTTTAACCTACAAAACCATGCAATACGGGTATTTTTGATATGGGGAAGATGTCTGGAGCTCGAAAATGGTGATCTGAAAATCCAAGATGGCGGACCAGAATTCAAGATGGCTGCTGTTTTAAGGGATTTTAGCCTACAAAACCATGCAATATGGGTATTTTTGATATGGGGAAGATGTCTGGAGCTCCAAAATGGTGATCTGAAAATCCAAGATGGCGGACCAGAATTCAAGATGGCTGCTGTTTTAAGGGATTTTAACCCGTAAAACCATGCAATATGGGTATTTTTGATATGGGGAAGATGTCTGGAGCTCCAAAATGGTGATCTGAAAATCCAAGATGGCGGACCAGAATTCAAGATGGCTGCTGTTTTAAGGGATTTTAGCCTACAAAACCATGCAATATGGGTATTTTTGATATGGGGAAGATGTCTGGAGCTCGAAAATGGTGATCTGAAAATCCAAGATGGCGGACCAGAATTCAAGATGGCTGCTGTTTTAAGGGATTTTAGCCTACAAAACCATGCAATATGGGTATTTTTGATATGGGGAAGATGTCTGGAGCTCCAAAATGGTGATCTGAAAATCCAAGATGGCGGACCAGAATTCAAGATGGCTGCTGTTTTAAGGGATTTTAGCCTACAAAACCATGCAATATGGGTATTTTTGATATGGGGAAGATGTCTGGAGCTCGAAAATGGTGATCTGAAAATCCAAGATGGCGGACCAAAATTCAAGATGGCTGCTGTTTTAATTGATTTTAACCTACAAAACCATGCAATACGGGTATTTTTGATATGGGGAAGATGTCTGGAGCTCGAAAATGGTGATCTGAAAATCCAAGATGGCGAACCAGAATTCAAGGTGGCTGCTGTTTTAAGGGATTTTAACCTACAAAACCATGCAATATGGGTATTTTTGATATGGGGAAGATGTCTGGAGCTCGAAAATTGTGATCTGAAAATCCAAGATGGCGGACCAAAATTGAAGATGGCTGCTGTTTTAAGGGATTTTGATCTACAAAAGCATGCGATATGGTTCTTTTTGATATGGGGAAGATGTCTGGAGCTCGAAAATGGTGATCTGAAAATCCAAGATGGCGGACCAGAATTCAAGATGGCTGCTGTTTTAAGGGATTTTAGCCTACAAAACCATGCAATATGGGTATTTTTGATATGGGGAAGATGTCTGGAGCTCGAAAATGGTGATCTGAAAATCCAAGATGGCGGACCAAAATTCAAGATGGCTGCTGTTTTAATTGATTTTCACCTACAAAACCATGCAATATGGGTATTTTTGATATGGGGAAGATGTCTGGAGCTCGAAAATGGTGATCTGAAAATCCAAGATGGCGGACCAGAATTCAAGATGGCTGCTGTTTTAAGGGATTTTAACCTACAAAACCATGCAATATGGGTATTTTTGATATGGGGAAGATGTCTGGAGCTCTAAAATGGTGATCTTTAAATCCAAGATGGCGGACCAAAATTCAAGATGGCTGCTGTTTTAAGGGATTTTAACCCGTAAAACCATGCAATATGAGTATTTTTGACATGGGGAAGATGTCTGGAGCTCAAAAATGATGATCTGAAAATACAAGATGGCGGACCGAAATTCAAGATGGCTGCTGTTTTAATTGATTTTAACCTACAAAACCATGCAATACGGGTATTTTTGATATGGGGAAGATGTCTGGAGCTCGAAAATGGTGATCTGAAAATCCAAGATGGCGAACCAGAATTCAAGGTGGCTGCTGTTTTAAGGGATTTTAACCTACAAAACCATGCAATATGGGTATTTTTGATATGGGGAAGATGTCTGGAGCTCGAAAATTGTGATCTGAAAATCCAAGATGGCGGACCAAAATTGAAGATGGCTGCTGTTTTAAGGGATTTTGACCTACAAAACCATGCGATATGGTTATTTTTGATATGGGGAAGATGTCTGGAGCTCGAAAACGGTGATCTGAAAATCCAAGATGGCGGACCAGAATTCAAGATGGCTGCTGTTTTAAGGGATTTTAACCTACAAAACCATGCAATATGGGTATTTTTGATATGGGGAAGATGTCTGGAGCTCTAAAATGGTGATCTGAAAATCCAAGATGACGGACCAAAATTCAATATGGCTGCTGTTTTAAGGGATTTTAACCCGCAAAACCATGCAATTTGGGTTTTTCTGGCATGCTGGAGTTACCTAGAGCTCGAAAATGGTGATCTGAAAATCCAAGATGGCGGGCCAAAATTCAAGATGGCTGCTGTTTTAAGAGATTTTAACCTACAAAACCATGCAATATGGGCATGCTGCCAGTCAGGGAAAAGTTTCCTGCGGAATTAGGTCTTGACCATCTTTCCACTGGTGTGCGAGGTATCCACATGGATATTAAGAACAGGGTTGGTAACCATCTGTTTCGCCACTGACCAACGATGAAAAATTAAAAAAGTTCGTCACTTGCATCATCATTACCGACCGACAAAGAAACTACGACGAGGATGAACCGAAAATAAAACAGGGAGCTATAGTTTCCGTCATTCTCACTTGTCTCCTTTTGCAACAACGAAAACCGGAGATTTTTTCGTCACATGGCTTCCAATTGCAGACGAAAGGCGAATCAGTCAAGCTTTTATTGACGATTTAGCCTCGGTCTTTCGGAGCTATTGAATTAGCTCTGATGGTATGCTTCTAGCGCTGTCAATCTGAAGGTTTTTGGTTCGATTCCGAATGAAGGCGTGCATCATTTCTGTATTTTTTTCTGATCAGCCATATTTGTTCGCCTGCCCTGTTCGGTGCAAGCCACTCAACGAAAATGCCAATAAAGAGAAACGGCAAAACTTTTTCGTCGCGACCAGCAAATTGACTGACGGTGTTTGAAGAAAAATATTCAAGAGCTGCTGACTCAGTGACGCAAACTTTTTATTGCCCGTTGTCGTCAGTGATTATGCTACAACTCCGATGACTATTAACAACTCTGATTAAGAAGAATATCCCGCCGTCAATTGATGTTCTCGGTTGGAAAGTAAACGTATTCTACGATGGCCTTAGAGACACTTGTGTCTTATGCCACGTGCTAGGACATCGGAAAGATTCGTGTCCCCAGAAGAAATCGCGGAATGTAGAGGACAAGAAAAAAGGAAACACGCCTTCGTATGTTGGAACTGTGGCTGGTATCGAGATAGAACCGGTGGTGGAACAGGAATCGGTAGAAAGTTCTGGTGACGAAATCATAGAAGTTCTGGAGGAAAATTTCGACCAACCGACGAAGGCGACTGGCTCGGGCCAGGCTCCCGCTGGCTGCGAACAAGTGGACCATACGGATAGGACAAACAGCAAAAGAAAAGGGTGCCGACACTGGAAGAAATGGGTCAAGCGATTCTGGAAGCTTTAGGAGGACTCCAGGCGAAGCAGCGACGAGCTCAATATGCGGCTTTGGGATCGGGCTCAAGCTTAGGCTCCGGTTCCCGCTCTGGTAGAGCCCCGAAGAAAATATTTGCACGACAAATGTTTTATTAAAATTTTGTACTCTTTTTTCCTACACATATTTTGTTCAGACCTTCGGCTCTGTAGAGTTTTTAATAGTCAAAAAAATACACAAATTGGGGAAACAAAATTCAAGATGGCTGCTGTTTTATGGGATTTTAGCCAGTAAAACCATGCAATAGGGGTCTTTAGCCATGTGATTCTAAGCTAGTAGCGCCTCCCGGTCACGGTATTTCTCAATCCGCAAACCTCAACGCAAATTAGGATCGTCTTCAGGCTTTCAGATACGACGTTGTAATGTTCTAGGGCGCTTCCCAGCGACTGCAACTTCAATGCCAGAACAGCTCCCAGCTACGTTACTCAAAAGGCTACGAACAACCCAGCCGCTCTCGGATCACTCAACGGTCGAAGGCATTTCAACGCAACTAACGACGCCGTCTGGAATTACTGGCGACTATCTTGGTTGGATCTCCACTAGGATCTCCATCTATTAACCAGCTGCGAGGAAGAGCATCTCCGTTGCTCGGGGTCCCCAAAAACCGCCAGCCGACCGATACGACACCGTACGACGCCAAGTGGCACGTGTGTTTTCCCAAATCCTGACCACTTCCGCCTGCCCTTCCTGCTTCCTACTGCTGTGCTTCATCGCACCACCCAAATTTCTTCTTTTTTTCTGGCCAACTAGCGCCGTCCGGCGCCTGTTGTGTTTTACGTCGGCTGGATCTAGGAACTAAGCCTTAAATTTCGACGCCCAAGGAGACAGCTACCACACCTGGAACCCTACATATTGAACCCATCAACACATAGGCCAACGGCTTTACTTCCTATCCGAGGGAAGACGTGATCACGGATTTTATTTCTCAGAAAATCCCTTCGGGGTCGACAAGGATTGAACCCCGACCGACTGGGGTGATAGGCAACCACGCTTACCGCTACACCACCGACGCCGACCACTCACATTTCACACACCGTACTTTAATTTGCTATTATAACTTGAAAGTATCATCGACTCATGGAAATGAAACACACCCATAGCTTCCTGCCGGGACCATCGAGTAAAGGAAATATCGTCTGTAGTACACGAGGCTAAAAAGTATGAAAAAATGAAGGGACTAAAGATTCCATCGAGTAATAGAAAATATCGACTCATGGAACATCGACTTAAGGAGGTTCGACTGTAAAACTCCATGAAAACGCCATCATCTTGAATTTTTGGCCGTCATCTTGGATTTTAGAGTGGTCATTTTTAGCCTCCTGACATCTTTCCCATACTAAAAATACCCATATTTCATGATTTCAAAGACTAAAACTCAACGAAACCGCCGCCATCTTGAATTTTTGGCCACCATCTTGGATTTTGGAGTGGTCATTTTTGGCCTCCTGACAGCTTCCCCATACTAAAAGTACCCATATTTCATGGATTTAAAGACTAAAACTCCACGAAACTGCCGCCATATTGAATTTTTGGCCTCCATCTTGGATTTTGGAGTGGTCATTTTTGGCCTCCTGACATCTTTCCCACACTAAAAATACCCATATTTCATGGTTTCACAGACTAAAACTCCACGAAACCGCCGCCATCTTGAATTTTTGGCCGCCATATTGGATTTTGGAGTGGTCATTTTTGGCCTCCTGACATCTTCCCCATACTAAAAATACCCATATTTCATGGTTTCAAAGACTAAAACTCCACGTAATTGCCGCCATCTTGAATTTTTGGCCGCCATCTTGGATTTTGGAGTTGTCATTTTTGGCCTCCTGACATCTTCCCCATACTAAAAATACCCATATTTCATGGTTGCACAGACTAAAACTCCACGAAACCGCCGCCATCTTGAATTTTTGGTTGCCATCTTGGATTTTGGAGTGGTCATTTTTGGCCTCCTGACATCTTCCCCATACTAAAAATACCCATATTTCATGGTTTCAAAGACTAAAACTCCACGAAACCGCCGCCATCTTGAATTTTTGGCCACCATCTTGGATTTTGGAGTTGTCATTTTTGGCCTCCTGACATCTTCCCCATACTAAAAATACCCATATTTCATGGTTGCACAGACTAAAACTCCACGAAACCGCCGCCATCTTGAATTTTTGGCCGCCATCTTGGATTTTGGAGTGGTCATTTTTGGCCTCCTGACATCTTCCCCATACTAAAAATACCCATATTTCATGGTTTCAAAGACTAAAACTCCACGTAATTGCCGCCATCTTGAATTTTTGGCCGCCATCTTGAACTTTTGGCCGCCATCTTGGATTTTGGAGTGGTCATTTTTGGCCTCCTGACATCTTCCCCATACTAAAAATACCCATATTTCATGGTTTCAAAGACAAAAACTCCACAAAACTCCGGTCATCTTGAATTTTGGGCGCCATCATGAATTTTTGGCCGCCATCTTGGATTTTGGAGTGGTCATTTTTGGCCTCCTGACATCTTCCCCATACTAAAAATACCCATATTTCATGGTTTCAAAGACTAAAACTCCATGAAACTGCCGCCATCTCGAATTTTTGGCCGCCATCTTGGATTTTGGAGTGGTCATTTTTGGCCTCCTGACATCTTCCCCATACTAAAAATACCCATATTTCATGGTTTCAAAGACTAAAACTCCACGAAACCGCCGCCATCTTGAATTTTTGGCCACCATCTTGGATTTTGGAGTTGTCATTTTTGGCCTCCTGACATCTTCCCCATACTAAAAATACCCATATTTCATGGTTTCAAAGACTAAAACTCCACGAAACCGCCGCCATCTTGAATTTTTGGCCACCATCTTGGATTTTGGAGTTGTCATTTTTGGCCTCCTGACATCTTCCCCATACTAAAAATACCCATATTTCATGGTTGCACAGACTAAAACTCCACGAAACCGCCGCCATCTTGAATTTTTGGCCGCCATATTGGATTTTAGAGTGGTCATTTTTGGCCTCCTGACATCTTCCCCATACTAAAAATACCCATATTTCATGGTTTCAAAGACTAAAACTCCACGAAACCGCCGCCATCTTGAATTTTTGGCCGCCATATTGGATTTTAGAGTGGTCATTTTTGGCCTCCTGACATCTTCCCCATACTAAAAATACCCATATTTCATGGTTTCAAAGACTAAAACTCCACAAAACTCCGGTCATCTTGAATTTTGGGCGCCATCATGAATTTTTGGCCGCCATCTTGGATTTTGGAGTGGTCATTTTTGGCCTCCTGACATCTTCCCCATACTAAAAATACCCATATTTCATGGTTTCAAAGACTAAAACTCCACGAAACTGCCGCCATCTTGAATTTTTGGCCACCATCTTGGATTTTGGAGTGGTCATTTTTGGCCTCTTGACATCTTCCCCATACTAAAAATACCCATATTTCATGGTTTCAAAGACTAAAACTCCACGAAACTGCCGCCATCTTGAATTTTCGGCCGCCATCTTGGATTTTGGAGTGGTCATTTTTGGCCTCCTGACGTCTTCCCCATACTAAAAATACCCATATTTCATGGTTTCAAAGACTAAAACTCCACGTCATTGCCGCCATCTTGAACTTTTGGCCGCCATCTTGGATTTTGGAGTGGTCATTTTTGGCCTCCTGACATCTTCCCCATACTAAAAATACCCATATTTCATGGTTTCAAAGACTAAAACTCCACGAAACCGCCGCCATCTTGAATTTTTGGCCGCCATATTGGATTTTAGAGTGGTCATTTTTGGCCTCCTGACATCTTCCCCATACTAAAAATACCCATATTTCATGGTTTCAAAGACTAAAACTCCACAAAACTCCGGTCATCTTGAATTTTGGGCGCCATCATGAATTTTTGGCCGCCATCTTGGATTTTGGAGTGGTCATTTTTGGCCTCCTGACATCTTCCCCATACTAAAAATACCCATATTTCATGGTTTCAAAGACTAAAACTCCATGAAACTGCCGCCATCTCGAATTTTTGGCCGCCATCTTGGATTTTGGAGTGGTCATTTTTGGCCTCCTGACATCTTCCCCATACTAAAAATACCCATATTTCATGGTTTCAAAGACTAAAACTCCACGAAACCGCCGCCATCTTGAATTTTTGGCCACCATCTTGGATTTTGGAGTTGTCATTTTTGGCCTCCTGACATCTTCCCCATACTAAAAATACCCATATTTCATGGTTTCAAAGACTAAAACTCCACGAAACCGCCGCCATCTTGAATTTTTGGCCACCATCTTGGATTTTGGAGTTGTCATTTTTGGCCTCCTGACATCTTCCCCATACTAAAAATACCCATATTTCATGGTTGCACAGACTAAAACTCCACGAAACCGCCGCCATCTTGAATTTTTGGCCGCCATATTGGATTTTAGAGTGGTCATTTTTGGCCTCCTGACATCTTCCCCATACTAAAAATACCCATATTTCATGGTTTCAAAGACTAAAACTCCACGAAACCGCCGCCATCTTGAATTTTTGGCCGCCATATTGGATTTTAGAGTGGTCATTTTTGGCCTCCTGACATCTTCCCCATACTAAAAATACCCATATTTCATGGTTTCAAAGACTAAAACTCCACAAAACTCCGGTCATCTTGAATTTTGGGCGCCATCATGAATTTTTGGCCGCCATCTTGGATTTTGGAGTGGTCATTTTTGGCCTCCTGACATCTTCCCCATACTAAAAATACCCATATTTCATGGTTTCAAAGACTAAAACTCCACGAAACTGCCGCCATCTTGAATTTTTGGCCACCATCTTGGATTTTGGAGTGGTCATTTTTGGCCTCTTGACATCTTCCCCATACTAAAAATACCCATATTTCATGGTTTCAAAGACTAAAACTCCACGAAACTGCCGCCATCTTGAATTTTCGGCCGCCATCTTGGATTTTGGAGTGGTCATTTTTGGCCTCCTGACGTCTTCCCCATACTAAAAATACCCATATTTCATGGTTTCAAAGACTAAAACTCCACGTCATTGCCGCCATCTTGAACTTTTGGCCGCCATCTTGGATTTTGGAGTGGTCATTTTTGGCCTCCTGACATCTTCCCCATACTAAAAATACCCATATTTCATGGTTTCAAAGACTAAAACTCCACAAAACCGCCGCCATCTTGAATTTGCAATGGGCCTTTTTTGGCATAGCGTCATCTTCCTTGCACCAAAAATTATCATTATGGCTTGTTCCGGCACCACTGCCGGACAATGTTTGACTAACTTATTTAACCAGGACTTGTGTGCACAGAAATCTTGGTCCGGTTTCATAAATGTCAACCAAAACCGCGGTTAAGATTTAATAAACCAGAACCAAAACTCGTGCACACGGGTAAATAGTAAACCAAGCCGCGGTTGTGTTTTCGAAACCGATACTCGGTTTTGGTTTAGGTTTCGTGCACCGTGTGCACGAAATCCGAACCTGTACCGGTGTTCATCGCTTATAAACACGTGTTCAGAATTGGTGTACCAAACCGTCACATTTGCGCACCGGTTCGGTTTTTTCCCCATGTCTGCATAGAGGAACAATATTTATAACACTGTGTGTGTGGAAGCGAGGAGGTATAAGAGCAGCTACATTGCAGCAAACAACAATGAGTAGTTTACTTTTGAAAACGTTTTAGGAGTCCCAGGTAGGCAAGGGAATATAGTAACAACCCCCCATCTATCGCAAAGAGTAGTGATTCAATGTGAATAAACTAATGAATGTCCATGTCCTGAGTAAACCCCGTAAAACTGGCTAGTGTGTTAAAAGCAAACGTATCCAACTAATCAAAACCCGCTAGAACGACACCGCGTAGATTGCTCATACCAACATCTACCGATTGGCAATTTGGAGCAGCAATCCAATAATTAGTATCATAATGACTTACTTTTCCGTACCGGTACATTATGCAACTGAAATGAGTTGCATAATGAAAAATAGTTGCATAATGTTCATTATGCAACTCATTTGGCTTACTATTCATCTGGTTATCGAAAAATCCGCTCTTTGATGTGTCGCATGCATGGATTTGGTTCACTTTTTTAGTTGGCCACTTCCGGCGGGACACCTGGAACCGGTTTCGGAACACAACCGGTTCAGATAAGGTATGAAACTATTTTCCTGCTTACCGTTCATCTAGTTATCGAAAAAGCCGCTCTTTGATGTGTCGCATGCATGGGTTTGGTTCACTTTTTTAATTGGCCACTTCCGGCGGGACACCTGGAACCGATTTCGCAACACAACCAATTCAGATACGATATGAAACTACTTTCATGCTTACCATTCATCTGGTTATCGAAAAAGCCGCTCTTTGATGCGTCGCATGCATGGGTTTGGTTCAATTTTTTTATTGGCCACTTCCGGCAGGACACCCGGAACCGGTTCCGGAACACTACCGGTTCAAATATGGACTGAAACTACTTTCCTGCTTACCATTCAACTGGTTATCGAAAAAGCCGCTCTTTGATGTGTCGCATGCATGGGTTATGTTCACTTTTATATTTGGCCACTTCCGGCAGGACACCCGGAACCGGTTCCGGAACACTACCGGTTCAGATATAGTCTGAGACTATTTTCCTACTTCCCGTTCATCAGATAATCGAAAATGCCGTGGTTTGATGGGTCGCATGCATGGATTTGTTGCGTTTTCATATCTGGCCCCTTCCTGGGGTACCGATCCGGAACACCTAAATGGCCATAACTCCGGAACGGCTGGACCGATCCGGACCATTTTCAATAGGAAACAATGGGACCAGATTCCGCATCGAATGAACCGTCGGTCGTTAAGGACAAGGTATTTGGAGTACATAGCTCAAAATTTCTAGGGCACCGTTTTTTAGAATCATTGAACGGATTTGGATGAAAATGCATCACGCTGATTGTTCAGTGCTTGTCAACAGCGTGATGCATTTTAATCCAAATCCGTTCAACGGTTCTAAAAAACGGTGCTCTAGAAATTTTGAGCAATGTACTCCAAATACCTTGTCCTTAAAATCGGTTGATGTTTACTATCTAAAAGTTAGATGACCTTTTTTGTACACACACACACACATACGCACATACATACATACACACACACACACATACACACACAGACATCATCTCAACTCGTCGAGCTGAGTCGATTGGTATATAACACTTGACCTCTCCGGATGCTCTATCAAATTTTCGTTTTTGGAGTGAACATATAGCCTTTCGGTACACCTTGGTGTACGAGAAAGGCAAAAACAAAAGATATTTTTTCTATTGTATAAATAAGTATGCTTCGGCTCGAGAAATAACAAAATAAAAGAAAAGAAAAAAAAATAAACATTAAAATCGTGTTGAACAACAACAAAAAACATTTCAATTTATCTAATAAAAATAAAACAAGATCGCACATTGGAGTAAATCACATCAAAACCTGATCATAAGTGGAAAAACTCAAAATGAAGTAATTGGGTTTTCCGTTGTGTTTTTGCCAAGTGTAGTTATCGTGTAATCGTTTGACAGCTAAGCAGTGTACAAATGTTTTGTTTACGCTCATCAGAAGAGGTTAAGTGAAGCTGAAGTTTAGCCGTTTTCTTTGATATAACTCACAGCGCGTGCTAGTTTTGACCGTACAAAGTGAATGAAATTGATAGTCAATCAATTCAACAATGCAGTTTGTTAAAGAAGGTTAATGTTGTTATTCTGTTAATTTGAAACCCAAACAAATTGACGTTGAATTTACATACAATATATGAAAATATTGAAAAAAATATTTGATGGAATCCTTTACCGTACATTCAAAATGAAATAAGTTGATTTTCCGGCTGTTTCCGGAAAATCTACGTTTAGTGTATGATAAAACTATTGTTCCTCTTTCAAATGCAGAAAGAAAACCTTCCGGATGTTTCGGATTTCAAAAGTTGCAAATCTTTGAAAGAATCGTGATAGTTATATTATAATATGATATTATTTGCCTTAAAACACTATTTGGCCCTCTAAACGTATTTTTGCTGAAAACCTGAACTCAACAGCTTTCAAGCTAAAAAAAAGAAGTTTAAAATCGGTGAACTGGTTCAAAAGTTGTGATTTTTTGAAAAAATTTAGTTTCGAAAAATCTTGACTTTTACAATCATAAAATTGGTCACCCTAATGACGAAATAAACAAATACGAAAACTATGAAATACGTTTCATTACTAATTTGGGTTGCATTTGGGTTCTGAAAATGCGTCAAAATAATTTTGATCAGTTTTTATGTACTAGGTGCTCCACTGTGGATCGTGTAAAACGAGTGAAAAAAGTTGGCGAGCCAAAAAAAAAAAACCGCGACATTACGACACTCGGCTTGAAGAAAAACGACGCCCACAACGTGATCTACCCGCCACCGAATGATATGGCGATCTTGACCCTTCAAAAAATAAGAAGGATGTTTCGTCGTCCCGACTGCAGGGTTGTCCGCTTGTACATCTGAAATAGAAAATAGTATTAAATGGTGATAGGCTCACAACAGTTACATAATTTTCGGATATTAATCTCTCTAGACATAGACAAAAATTACCTGAATCCTCCTGAAACAAATGGTTAATTAACAATGAAAAACATAATACAAAAAAAAAAGTAGACCAAATTGTGATCTTAATTTAAATAACAAAGCTAAAAACTTACAAGATCAAAATTTGTTATGGTAGATCTTACGCCGTAACGCACCATTACAAGGTGTATGGAGGGTATATGGAGTACCATGGACAGCAATGGCCGTAAACCGCAAGCGTAGTTTGAAAGGCGATTATAGTAGACTTCGTAGAACTTGAACCTTCTGAACTTCAGGACATTCAACAAACTTATAATATCCAACAACCGTAAAAAAATCTTGGGGAGCATCATGCATATCAGAGGACAAAAACTGCAAACGTAGACGGAATGGCAATTGAGGTAGATTCTGTAGACCTTGAAAGTCCTGAACTCCAGGACATGTTGCATACCTGTTTTTTGAGTCCAGTCAAGTACGAGACACTGAAGACAACCTTACAGAACCTCAAGTTTGAGGTAGAAATACGTATCTGTCAAAGGATGCAAACACTTAGTGGAATTCAAAGGAACAGCACTTTACCTGATTTTTTTTTACTTACAGGTATTCTACTGACACGCCAAGGTTCATCATCATGAGATTGTCCGTTTTATGGCCACAAAATGCATCATTGTGGAGGTCAAGTCTGTGGTTTTGTTTTTTTTGTAGGATTAATAAACACTCGGCTAAAAAACCGGGAAACATTTTTTTTTGCGTTCGATTAAATGCTGATTGACCATTGCAAAAAAAAAATGTTACACTGATTTGGCATAGCAGTTAGTCTATGAATTTGGCCGCTCTATGGATATTACTCCCATCCACATGGTATGACTCAGTGGTGTTTGCAAACTGTTTCTGTTTTTTGGCAGATAACGAATATTCGGCATTCAGTAAATTGATCGCTCGAACGCTTTTGGTGTAAGTTTTGCTGGGGTATATCCAATGTTAGCAAAAAATGTTTTGGTGTGACCAATCAGAATTAGGTTTATTCGAAATCGAGCTTCATGGTGCATTGACAGTGACTCATATACTTCACAACAGTTTTTATTTTCGATTAAATAAATTCATAAACAATGGAAACGTTTTCTCTTGATACGTAATAGCTGGGGTACCCGTACCATTATTGGAAGTATGCATATCTGATGGAATGACATAAAGCCTGTATCCGCAATAATCGGGACACAGAAATACAGCTGTAACTCTGCAATAGATACTTTGAAATTACTCTTATTTGGCCTAATAACATCTTAAGATGTGTTTATTTCACCTACAAAATTTCATGTGAATCGGTGCAGTACTTTTTATGGTAGCAATAAATGAGTAGAATGTGCGCCATTGAATTTTGTACAGCCCCTAGTTTTGCTTGTCAGCGCTGTTACTTTTGAATTTGGCAAAGGAAATGGCTGAAATTTTGAACACAAACCTCTCAATCTATATTTGTTGCATAGGCAAAATTTCAAAAAAATCGATTCACTGTCAACAATTTTATAGTCGAAACATGTATTGGGACTGAACGTGATTTTAGCCCCTCAGACAGCCATTAGTCAGCACCCTCTATTGTTTCGATTGTACCATTTAAATAACTATATCAATAATCATCAAATTTTGCTGGCATAATATACACATAATTAACTACCTTCTGTGAAAATTTCATGATAATTGGCAGAGAAATTCAACAGTTATGAATAGGCAAACATCGCTTCGTTATGAATAGGCAAACGAGTAGCTTTCAAACCAATTGATCAGAGTTGATGAAATTTTGCAAGAAAGTGTCTCTATAAGTATAGTAACTGCTAACAAAATTTCATAATTGCCATCACAGAACTTTGAACTGTAACGTAAATGAACCAACTATTATGCGAATGAAAATTGGTCATGATTGTACAAAATGCTTAAAATCACGTCTGTTTGTTTTTCATCCAGAGTTAAAAGTAATGCGTCGATTTCAATGAAACTTTGGCACAAATAATAAATATACACCAAAGAGTTCTCAGTCAATTATTTGGCCAATTTGACCGATTCATTGCAGAGTTACAGTCATACTTCTGTGTCCCGATTATTGCGGGTACAGGTTTCATACCCCATTGAGGCACTTAGCTTCTTGCACGGAAGTTCCATTCCTATCTTCACGTAGAATAGGCCAGACCTGTAGAAAATTCGGTAAAGATCGGATCCCTGGTACGAATAACAAACAATGGCAACAAACATGCCCATTTGTAACAGCTTTTTCAAACTTAGTCTCCATTACACCAAAAGGTTACTACAGCAGACGGAACCCCAAATCAACCATGTTGTGATCGATGAGTGGCACTTATCTGATATTATCGTGCCGCTACTATCAACTCTATAGCGACTACTTGACTACACACCAAACGCTTTCAGCAATATTTTTTCTAAATTTCGCCGAGCTGAAGGGTCCAGCAAAATTTTTTGCTGAACTTTCTGCAAAGTTTGCCGAATTTCAGCAAACGTTACTGGTGTTCAGCAGAGTTTACTGAACAAGTTAGTAAATTTGTGCTGAATTCCAGCATTTTTTTTTGCTGAAATCAGCAAGGCAAAATTCAACAAAATTTTGCTGAAACCCTCAACCGTGTGTGTGGTGCAAATTGCGTGCAAAATTCAAAGTAATCAACCACGTACGGTACCGACGGCGAGCTCGTCACGGCCTAGGATTACTAACACAAACGGACGGTGCCTTAGCATACGCGCAGAATTTCGAGGCAGCGTTGCCGAACGATGAAGAGCTCCATTAGCCTCCTCAAGGGGACTGAGCAGAGTACAGTTAATGGAGCCATCAACGACGAAGCCAAGAGGACTGTTGGGCATGTACATGGAAAGAAGTTGAAGGAACGATTGATTCGCATACACAAACATCACGCAGAAAAATAAATTGTAAACACAATCGAATTCTAGTTCAAATCAACCGACTTTTTAGTTTACTATACTGCCCTGAACCGCATATCAGTCCCATGTTTGCTGCGTTTCCTATGTGATTAGGACAAATATGCCATTCACGGCAGTATTGCGACAAACTGATTTCTAGTTTAAACTGGACTGTTCCATTGTTAGATGATACAAATATTTTCATTTTTCGAAATTTTTTACAGTTTGTTGGAATAAACAAAGATTTGGTAGGTTCAATATAAAATTATGGATTGTTTCAAACGACTACACTTTTGCTATTAACAAAACCGGAATGTGATTGTGTTGGTGACGGCAGCTCCTGTGGCAGCTCGGAATCTATTTTTAAATGCTCGGCAATTGGATGGATAGGAGATCGAATAAAAAAAGAGAACTTTTTGCGGATGCTGTCTTGAATATCTGCACGTTATCTATCACGGACAAAACTGCACTTCAGTGAACGATCACACCTCGATGTGAACAGACGTGTTGTTTCGCTCGTGCTTGCTTTCGGTGCGCGTTTGCAGTCGAAGTGATAGTTATTCTCCCCATCGGCCGAAGTAGAGAGAGAGATGGAAGTTAAAAACACGATTGCTTTTGTCTTCCCCGGAGATGCCGCTCAACCATCTCTGGCGGTTGTGGCCCGCTTTGTTAAGGAAATCAATGGCGACCACGCGATGATGGAAACCGTGTATAAAATTTCTGACGAGAAGTCAATTTTTATACGTTTCAAGACCGAAGGAGCCATGAAGTTCTCCTTGAAACAGAATCCCGAGCTGCTTGCTTTCCATTATTCTGATGGGAAAAGTGTTTCTGTACGTATGTCGATGGCTGGAGAGACCATTCGATATGTACGTGTTTTCGATCTTCCACCGGAGATTTCGGATCAGGATCTGTCATCGGTGCTGTGCAAGTACGGAAGAATTCGACGTGTTGTTCGTGAACGTTTCCCCGCTGAATTCCAGCTGGATATGTTCACTGGAATACGTGGGCTGTACATGAAGGTTTAGAAGGAAATTCCCGATGTGCTCTATTTTCGTCACCGAAAAGGGAGGATTTATTACGATGGCAAGAAGTTGAGATGCTACAGATGTCAATCGGATACGCATCTGAAAAGATCGTGTCCGTTGCTTCTGGATCGTCGAGGAGAGCAGGCTACACAGCAAAATCCAGCAACAAATGTCGAGGCAGAAAAAGGAAAAGAAGATGAAGAAGCCGGGATGGATGAAGCTGTCTCCGGCGAGTGCAAACAGCCAAAGGAGAAATTGAAAAAGAAAGTGAAGAAAAGCGAAACAAAGCGACAACGGTCATCTGATTCGGATGTAGAAAAACAAGCGAAAAAGAAAAACGAGGTTAATCCACAATCGAGCGAGAGTGACAGCTGCATCATCGCGGACCCGGACTTGTCTTCCGTTAGGAGAAGGTTCAAAGTTTCATCGTACGAGTGGATTGAAGATCAGAATGAACGCCAGCAACTGATGGAAGAAGACAAGAGCAGAATAGCAGCCGCCTACAATATTGCAATAGATTTAGTTGACGTTTATTACGATTAATATTAGTCTGTGTTGTTCTATATTTTATTATAACCAAAAAAAACTTCGATTCGGCTCTGTTATGCCCACGTGGCGCCCGAGCCTCCCAAATAAACGAATAAGTAAAAAAAACTGCACTTGGAAGTTGCAGTGATGGATTTGCTACATCTTTCTCGTCGTGGTGAAGTTAGGGTAAGAATTTTAAAGATGTGTGAGTGCATCCGGGCTATGTTGGTGGTCCCCATTTTGTAGAAATAAATGAAGATTCTAACGTTATATGGAATGATGGAAATTGGTTGTTTCCATCAATAAACTCTAAGAACATTTTTTTTGTCTGTATTAACGAGATTTTTAACCCTAGGCTAGTACATCTCGGGACCCACGCTTTATTTCCCTTCCGAAGGAAGAACCCACATTTTGTGAGTATGTCGGGAGTGGGATTCGATCCCAGGTCCTCGGCGTGATAGTCAAGTGTTCTAACCATCACACCAGGTCCGCTCCTAAGTAAGAACAGATAAATATTACTTTGGAATTAGTAAATGTTCAGTTGGAAAACCAATCATGCGTTTTATTGTTTCAAACAAGCGTCATTTTTCTGCGTGATGCAGAATTATTCATCTGTTGTTCAACCTTTAATCAAATAATTTTTGAGAGTTGGCCTGAGAAAGTTTTCGTAGTGTCTACATTGCTTTTTCACCTTCAATACAGGTTCAATTCAATTATCGTTTTTGTTCATTGACACAACAAGTGATTCTATTCTTTTTAAGGATTTGTATACAATTGTGTGTGGTTAGATGCTAGATTTAGTGACTTAGTTATTTTGCATATATACTTTTCAATACATCGTTGTGTTAATTCAAAACCGCAAATGGCGAAAAATATCCTTACGAACGCTTTTTTATATAATTTTCATTCACAACAAAAAAATATTGATTACTGATTAAGGTCATATTAAGCTTTATTTCAGTATTTCAAACCAGCAAAAAGGTTGAATAAAATAATCAAAATTAGATATTTAGGAGTTGAATGTAGGATTGTACTTGCACCTAATGTGCTCAGCTATTGTTCAAATGAAGGCTGCTTTAACATAGTTGGAACAACGTTTGCACAGCTTCAAATTGCTACCTTAGCAAGCAGCAAGCAAAGTTAAAAGGAGTTTAAGACGTGTTCAATACAATGATGAAAAATATCCCGAGTAGCAAGGGAAGAAGAGATAGGAAATATTTAAGTGCAAACAATAACTTCCTGAGCAGTAACCATCGAATTCACAAGAATAACTTGTGTGTTTGGAAGAAATTCATGCTTGCACAGCTTGCTAGTTGCATGTGCTGTCAATCTCCACGAGCTCCCTTAGGTCAGCAGATCTACAAGCGAAATCTGCTTGAAACGTCTTGAAGCTCTTCTGAATCACCTGAAACGCCAATGAAACGCCTTTGAACTCCCTCTGAAGCTCACCTCAGAACCTGGTGTCGGAGAACAGGCATGCGTTTAATTGAAAGACATACATAATCGTGTAGAACCGGATAAGCTCCAAAATCTGAACAAATTCGTCGTTGAACCATGTTTATGTCCAGGAATTCACTCAACCCGCAATATCAATATATATATTTGTTGGAACAACAAAGTTTCGCAGAAACCGCCTCGATGGAAGCGGAAATCCACGCACCTATATGCTGTGCAGTTATTTTCGACCACGACAAGTTTAAAAATCTTGTTTCGCCACGGACGATGATGCGATGAGCCAGTGCGGTGGTGCCTCGATGTGCTGCTGTTTCACTCTACGGTGGCGGCACCACCCGATCGGCCGGCCTAACCAAACCAATATCGTGTTTACCGATGCATCATATGTGCGAATCCTCCTGCATTGTGCATGAGGATAATTGCGTGATTATTTTTGGTTGTTATGCAGCTTGTACAACTCGCTGCGCAAACATGACGGATTGAGCATTTTGATGGTTCCCCACCCGAAACGGAACGCGCTCGAGCTATTGGTGTGTTGTCCGGTGGTGATGATGGTGTACATACTTTTGTTGATACAGCTCTCGTAGATTTGAGAAAATTGGTTCCGGTGGTTCTAGGTGGATAGTCGCGCGAAAATATATGGCCGAAAAATGTGCAGCATGGCGAAAAATACATGATGTGCAATTTATTTTCAATTTGCACATTATCGCGTAGATTTTTTACACTGCTTCTGGGAAAAAAGTGAAATTAATGAGATGAGTGCAAAGAGCGATAAAGCATGGGAAATTATTTTTCATAGCAGTAATTTATTTGCCCGGTCAGAATATTGAATCCGAATAATTGGTACTTTTGTGTTGGTTTATAAAAGATCAAATTGCGCCCTTTGTTTACTTGAATGCAGATTGTTACGTATTGGATAACATTAAAAGACAATTAAATTGGTGATAAACAATATGCCTTGGCATTTATTTTGAACTTTCAATATTGGATTATAATGGTAAACATTCGAAAAAAAGAAAATATATGACTGAACATTACTGTTTTAAACGGACAGAACGATAAACAACACGAAACGAATGAGTATAAGAAAAACAGGTACATATTTATTTTGAACTTTGTTCCTGAGTTGACACTGTTTTATTCAATTTCTAAATTGAATTTCAAAATCGCTTGAAACTAAAAGTTAGTTTAGTTAGAGTATGTTATTGAAAAAAAAGGCTGAATATGCTTGTTTTCCAAGGTAGTCAACACAGATCTTAATCGATGCAATTCACACAACAGGTCAAATGAACCAAAAAAACAATCGAGTTAGCAATGCTGTTACATTTAACCACAGAATTTATTCAAAGACATTTTTGCTGGATCGGTAAAATTACAAAAGCTCGAAAATATATTTCACCGTTTCCTACAAATATATAATTGTTCTATATATTTCAACGTGATGTTCCAAATTCGAAATGATAAAGCTTTTTAGTATGTACCGAGACACAAACAGAAATGCAATTTGCTCCAAGTTACACTATTACAATGTTGTACCTTATAGATATTTTTCACCGAAAAAGCTTGAAATGAAAAAAAAAAACGCACAATCGGTGCAACTTCGGAAAACTCATTAAACTTTTCCACAAGCAAATTCACCTTGTCACACAAAGTCAAGCTTTTAGCATTTCGTCGAATCGTAATTAATTTGTGAGTGCAACATATTATTATCGCGCCAAGTACTCTTCAACACGGCTGCTCGCTCACTCACTCACTCACTCACTCATATCACGCCGTTAAGGTAGACAACGATCCATCGCTCTTTGTGGCGTGGCAGACAGAGCCTCAACAGCACGGATGAAATTGCGCTTTGAACTGAAAACAGCAGCACTCATGCTGTCCATGACAGCTGCTTGACCTTTGCTGCCGGAACAACGATACGGAGTGGCCTTTCTGGAGCGTGCCAATTTGCCACGCATATGAACTTGCGCTTTGCGCAAACCAGTGTGAACTAGCTGGCAGGAGGTGAAGTTTTGAAGTGCTTGGAGTCACTAACGGTGGTTGTCCCGAATATGGGGAAAGAACATAATCGTGAGGGAATTTGATTGCTGCATTAATTAACGAATTGCAGGTTATACAAGAATTATAGATTCAAATATCTCAAAAGTGTAGCATAGCATAGCATAGCATAGCATAGCATAGCATAGCATAGCATAGCATAGCATAGCATAGCATAGCATAGCATAGCATAGCATAGCATAGCATAGCATAGCATAGCATAGCATAGCATAGCATAGCATAGCATAGCATAGCATAGCATAGCATAGCATAGCATAGCATAGCATAGCATAGCATAGCATAGCATAGCATAGCATAGCATAGCATAGCATAGCATAGCATAGCATAGCATAGCATAGCATAGCATAGCATAGCATAGCATAGCATAGCATAGCATAGCATAGCATAGCATAGCATAGCATAGCATAGCATAGCATAGCATAGCATAGCATAGCATAGCATAGCATAGCATAGCATAGCATAGCATAGCATAGCATAGCATAGCATAGCATAGCATAGCATAGCATAGCATAGCATAGCATAGCATAGCATAGCATAGCATAGCATAGCATAGCATAGCATAGCATAGCATAGCATAGCATAGCATAGCATAGCATAGCATAGCATAGCATAGCATAGCATAGCATAGCATAGCATAGCATAGCATAGCATAGCATAGCATAGCATAGCATAGCATAGCATAGCATAGCATAGCATAGCATAGCATAGCATAGCATAGCATAGCATAGCATTTTTTTTTTTTTTTTTTTTTCTTCTAAACCATAGGGGGATAATCTGCTCAACAGACACCCTAACAGAAGGTTAGGGTAGTGTAGGTCTGACAGGCTGTCTTCTACAACAAAAGTAAAATCCAGGACTACTCTCTCCTCGTACCCACTAAACCATTCCTATGGTCGCCAAACCCTACGTCTCTCCGGAACCACCAAGAAGGTATTGCTTCAGAGAGGGGCTAGTGCACATCGCACCCACAAGGTTAGCTGCGTAGCCTGCAGCAACGAACATCGATGACTCGCTTTGGAGAGTCCATCACGGTAGCATGCTGGCGCTTAGCCAGTTTCCCGAGTGGTCCTCGCCACTCCCTTTGTCCTCGGAAGGCGGGCAGGGTCAACCCCGCCCGCGCCCTACTGCTGAGCGGACATCAAGAACTGATGCCCACGTGCAACCCGATCTGACCTGCCCGCAAGGAAGGGTATCACTACCCTTCAGGCCCTATCAGATGCACCCGTAGGTTGCAGACAGCAGGATCTCACCTACCCCGACCCTTGCCGGGGACCCCTTTCCAACCGCGGGCTCGGATCCAACCCAGTAGACCGACGCCACGACAGCACCGCTACCGGGACTTCCTCTCCGCGGCCACTTAATCGTTGTAAGGGTCGATCTCGACCGCAGGGCACCGGTATGACCTACGAAGCCGACTCCGAACCCCTGGACCACCTCTTGTACTGCATCTGGACTAGCCATTCTCCGAGTCCACGCGCCACCTCCTCTGTAGCTCCCAGACGATGTGGGTAATAGCCGTTGAAACGGCGTTCCAGCCAAACTCATCCCTACACATCCTCTGGACCAAGTTGTCCGGAGTTGTGTCTTCCCCGCATGTGGCAAGCATGCGGTCACGCATTGTGCGAAAACGCGGGCACACGAACAAAACGTGTTCCGCCGTTTCCTCTAAACCATTGCACACTGGGCATTCGGGAGAATCCGCATGCCCGAAACGATGTAGATACTGTCGGAAGCAACCATGACCTGTAAGGACCTGTGTCAGGTGGAATGTGACTTCCCCATGGCGCCTATTAATCCAACTATCTACCCTCGGTATCAACCTATAGGTCCACCTTCCTTTGGTGGAGCTGTCCCACGCGCGCTGCCATTTGACCATAGAGGCCATCCTGACAGTCCTGCGTATGCCTCTTGTGCCGCGCATTTCGAAGCACTCCATGTCCTTACTGATAAGAATGCTGATAGGCACCATACCAGTAATGACGCAGAGAGCGTCGTGTGACACGGTACGGTACGCGCTCGCAACCCTCAGGCACATAAGCCTGTAAGTACTTTCCAGCTTCCGTCGGTAGCATTTAGTACTTAGCGCGGTGCCCCACGCCGGGCCGCCATACCTAAGTATGGATGTAGCAACACTAGCCAGAAGCTTGCGCTTACTGGCGTACACCGCAGAGCTATTGGACATCATCCGGGACAGTGCCGCAATAGCTGTGGAGGCTCTTTTACAGGCATAATCGACGTGGCTACCGAAAGTAAGCTTATCGTCTATTATCACGCCCAAGTGTTTGACGGAGCGCTTTGACAGGATAGTACAGTCTCCTACACTGATCTCCGTCTGCTGCTCCGACTTCAGGTTGTTAACAACCGTCACCTCTGTCTTGTGGTGAGCCAGCTCCAGTTTCCTGGACCGCATCCACGCCTCCACAACCTTGATCGAGTGGTTGGTAGTCAACTTTACCTCCTCGATCGTTTCACCGTAGACTTCGAGCGTAATGTCGTCGGCGAATCCGACAATCACCACTCCCACTGGATACTCTAACCTCAACACCTCGTCGTACATGACATTCCATAACACCGGACCCAGGATGGAACCTTGCGGGACTCCTGAGGTTATGTGAAAGCACTTCCGACCCACCTCCGTGTCGTAGACTAGTACACGATTCTGAAAGTAACTTCCGAGAATCTTGTACAGGTACTCCGGTATCCCCAGACGCAAGAGCGCATCGGCAATAGCAGACCAGCTGGCGCTATTAAACGCATTCCTTACATCCAGAGTCACTACCGCGCAAAAGCGAATTCCCCTCCTCTTAGGCTCGAGTGCTTTCTCGGCGGTTTTTGTAACCGACAAGATAGCGTCTACGGTGGACCTCCCCTTCCGGAAGCCGTACTGGTTACTCGAAAGACCATTTTCGCCCTCGGTGAACCGCAACATTCTATTGAGGATGATCTTTTCGAGCACCTTCCCCGCCGTGTCAATCAAGCATATTGGTCTATATGCCGACGGGTCTCCGGGTGGTTTCCCCGCCTTTGGCAATAGTACCAGGCTCTGCCTCTTCCAAGCTTCTGGGAAAACTCCCTCGTCCAGGCATTTCTGCATAGCAGACCTGAACATCTCGGGAGCCTCTGCAATAGCTACTTTTAAGGCCAGGTTCGGAACTCCGTCCGGACCTGGGGCCTTACCTACGCTAAGGGACTTAGCTATCCCCGCAAGTTCCACATCGGTGACCCTCTCCTCATCGCCAGCCCCAGTCCCCGGCTGTCCTACGAAAGGAGGCCAAGGACTAGGATCATGACGCGGAAAAAGTCCTCCAATGATCCCCTCCAACATCTCTGGAGATTGCTCTGTAGGAGCCATCACACCTCTCGTCTTGGCCATAACGATCCTGTAGGCGTCACCCCACGGGTTCGTATTGGCACTCTGACAGAGACCCTCAAAGCAGGCCTTTTTGCTTGCTCTTATCTCGGTCTTAAGCGCGGCTTTTGCAGCGGCGAACACCACCCGCCGTTCGTTTCGCTCTTCCTCTGATCGTGCTCGCTGCATCCGCCGCCTAGCCCTTAGGCAGGCGCGGCGCAGGTCCGCAATCGCGTCGGTCCACCAGTAAGCCGGTGGCCTCCCATTTCTAGGGTGGACTCGCCTAGGCATGGTCGCATCACACGCACGTGAGAGCACCGCTACCAGCTCGTCGCCGTCTAAACCGATTAAGTTTCGCTCACGGCGGAGCGCCTCCCTAAATACCCCTTCGTCGAAGTATGATGTCTTCCACCTGCGAGGGCTTGGCCTTGACCTAGCCGCCTCTTCTTCTATCCGCTGTCTGCTGTTATTGTAGTCGATACTGTAGCGAACCGCCAGGTGGTCGCTGTGAGTGTAGCCATCATCTACTCTCCAGTTCGAACTACTTGTTAGGCCAGGACTGCAAAAGGTCACGTCAATAATTGACTCCGCTCCATTCCGACTAAAGGTACTCTTGGTACCGACATTAGCCAAGTCGACATCTAAGATGGCCAGTGTTTCTAGCAGGATCTGACCCCGCTGGTTCGTGAAACGGCTTCCCCATTCCACGGCCCAGGCATTAAAGTCGCCCGCTATTACCACCGGCCTTCGCCCTGTTAGCACGGTCGTTAAGCGGTCCAGCATTTGCGTGAACTGCTCGATCGGCCACCGCGGAGGCGCATAACAGCTACAGAAGAAGACCCCGTTTACTTTGGCGACCACGAAGCCCTCATAGGTAGTAGACACCAACTCCTGAACGGGGTATTTACCCGTCGTCCATATCGCCGCCATTTTTCTGGTCCCATCCGCGACCCAGTTGCCGTTGCCGGCGGGTACTCGGTATGGGTCCGATATGATGGCGATATCCGTCTCCCACTCAGAAACTGCCTGACAAAGCAGTTGCTGAGCCGCATCACAGTGGTTCAGGTTCAGCTGCGTTACCTGCACTGTGAGCATAGCATAGCATAGCATAGCATAGCATAGCATAGCATAGCATAGCATAGCATAGCATAGCATAGCATAGCATAGCATAGCATAGCATAGCATAGCATAGCATAGCATAGCATAGCATAGCATAGCATAGCATAGCATAGCATAGCATAGCATAGCATAGCATAGCATAGCATAGCATAGCATAGCATAGCATAGCATAGCATAGCATAGCATAGCATAGCATAGCATAGCATAGCATAGCATAGCATAGCATAGCATAGCATAGCATAGCATAGCATAGCATAGCATAGCATAGCATAGCATAGCATAGCATAGCATAGCATAGCATAGCATAGCATAGCATAGCATAGCATAGCATAGCATAGCATAGCATAGCATAGCATAGCATAGCATAGCATAGCATAGCATAGCATAGCATAGCATAGCATAGCATAGCATAGCATAGCATAGCATAGCATAGCATAGCATAGCATAGCATAGCATAGCATAGCATAGCATAGCATAGCATAGCATAGCATAGCATAGCATAGCATAGCATAGCATAGCATAGCATAGCATAGCATAGCATAGCATAGCATAGCATAGCATAGCATAGCATAGCATAGCATAGCATAGCATAGCATAGCATAGCATAGCATAGCATAGCATAGCATAGCATAGCATAGCATAGCATAGCATAGCATAGCATAGCATAGCATAGCATAGCATAGCATAGCATAGCATAGCATAGCATAGCATAGCATAGCATAGCATAGCATAGCATAGCATAGCATAGCATAGCATAGCATAGCATAGCATAGCATAGCATAGCATAGCATAGCATAGCATAGCATAGCATAGCATAGCATAGCATAGCATAGCATAGCATAGCATAGCATAGCATAGCATAGCATAGCATAGCATAGCATAGCATAGCATAGCATAGCATAGCATAGCATAGTTATCAACTTCGGCCGCTATAACTAGTTACTTCTTCCTTCTTATTCGGTTTATATTCTATGCAATCATGGTGATAAGATCTGTCTGATATTGGCTTTCTGTCTCTCAAATTTCACACATTGAGAAAGTTCAGCCTGCTTCATCGTCCATTAGGTACCAATCATCATCCCCAAATTCAATATCTCGCTTGATCTCATATGTGTTTCTTCGACAACTTTATGTCTTCACGCCATGCTCGGGAATCCGTGGCAAAATGCGCTTAACGTTTATCGTCCGTTGATTGGCGTGTGGAAATTAAATGTTATTTTCCCGGTTTTGCTGCAAGTTCGCTACTGAGGACCTCCAGTTGGACGGATGAACAATAAACGTGGCAAAATGTGTGTGAGCGTATGTTCGGGTGGGTGGATATGTGTATGTGGGTAGATAGGTACACGTGTTTATCCATTGGAACGAAGCACAAGGTACCGGGTTAATGGGAATGTCAGATTTGGTGCCAGGACGAACGCGGAAGATACTTTTGTCGGACAGACGGGTTGATCCGGATGAATTGCAAACCGTTTTGAGGAGGTGAGGTATTTAAGCACAGACATTCAGTCATGAGTTGTTTTGATTGACCGTTGGAATGTAAGGATAACTTGGACTGAGTTGCAAACGAATATGAAAGTCAAGACTATACATATATGTAGATCAACTAAAAACAACATTCTCTTCTATTTAGTGTTTTTTTAGATTCTAGTTTTACATTCTTTCTGCTAGCTTTTAGCTTCAAATTTCTTCTTGCAATGGGGCACGCTGGGTGTAGTACTAGATTTGTAGTAATGAGCTGAATTTGAGTATGATGAGAAGGTCAATTCTCCGTTTCTGCAATAAAATGGTGCAAAAAGCGTGGGTATTATGATTCCTTTCCTAATTTGATGCTGTTTGAGCAAAACATTGGATAACTTTGTTGTTTATGTTGCAAGAAATGGAGAAAACAACAACACTGTTGCCCAAAGTTTTGCTTGGATTCATAATACAAACGCTTTTTGCACCATTTCATTGCAGAAACGGAGAATTGACCTTCTCATAATACTAAAATTCAGCTTATTACTACAAATCTAGTACTTCACCGATCTGTCCTATTTAATTTTAGCTTTCAGCTTATTATAACTTATTAGTTCCAAACTTTCAGATTCTACCTTCTAGGTTGTATTTATATTTTAAACTTTTAGTTTTTCCCTTGTTTCTTTCACTTATTTGTTAGTTTTTGACTTAACAGTTTGAGGTGAACTTTTTTTTAACGTTTTATGGCTTACCGTATGCAAAGCCATTCAAGTTTGCTTGTGTAACATGAGCACTTCTAGTTTCTATTATATCTTCTAAAATGTTTTTATCGTCCATCTGTTTATCATATTCTCCATGTGTTTTATCATATTCCATCGAACTTTGTCGATTTTTACTTTGATTTGCTTCTAATAATTGTGGACACGCTAAGCGACATGTTTGTGATCGCACAACTTATGAAGTTTAGTTTTCAGGCAGACACGTTGTCGTCATGGTTAAACCAAAATGTTACATAACTTGAGTTCAGCTCCGCTCTCGTTGGCCAGGGAAATTAGTCTGCAAAACATATTTTCATGCATGTAAATCGTCTCTGCCACATGCCATGCATAATTCATTCATTGAGTTCCGTCTTCTGCTGTGCATAAACACCTTTCGGCAGAGATTAACATATTTTGCCAGAACCCAGCCAGCCAGCAGTCAACACACTGTCACACAAGGGGATGAACTTGAATGTGCAATATGTTGTGTTCCGTTAGCTATTTACCGAAATAGTGAGTCAAGATGCTCGGAGCATACCGGCCGGATCTCATTTTGGGTTTTACAAGGGTGAAGAGCATGTTACTTTTATATCAAAACTGTTAATCCATACAAACCATCACCACTAATATAGACAAAAGAAGAATATGTCTGATTCAAAGTATTGGGCATTCTTTTGAAAACGAAAGTATTTTGATGATGAAAACATTTTCACACCAAAGCTGCTATATTGTATACGCATCTAGAATCCAAAACTTCAGTAAAGTTTTCAGCATTATTTGCAACCTTCAAATGCCATATTTTGCTGATGGTGGTCCCTCTTTCTGATATCGTTAATCATGCTCAGGTGGACTTGAACATTGAATTCAGATTCGTTTGTTTGCTATGCGAAACAATTGTAATTTCAAGCCTCATTGTATGGCACTCGAACACGCAGTTGTCGATGTGCAAACGCTTCAGGACGGTATCGAAAATTAGCTTGTACGAATGAGGTACATGCAGGTATAATCAGAAACCATCTAAAGCTGGGCATGTTGAACCTTTTAATTTTTATTTTTTTCGAAGAATCCTCCATCAATTCCGTTGAAGATTTCTCTAGGAATTTCTCCGGGAATTCCTCCAGGAATTCCTTCGGGGGTTCGTCTAGAAATTCATCCGGAAATTCCTACAGGCTCTCATCCGGGGGTATCTCCAGGAATTCTTCGGGGGATTCCTCTAGGAATTTCTCCAGAAAATCCTCAGGGGATTCATCCAGGAATACCTCCTGGGATTTTTTCAGGAATTCCGGGGATATTCCTCGAGGAATTCCACCAGATATTCTTCGAGCAATTCCACCAGGTATTCCTCCAGGAATTCCACCAATTATTCTTTCAAAGAATTCCACCAGGGATGCCTTAAGACATTCCACCAGGAATACCTTCAGGATTCCACCAGGAATTTTTCCAGGAATTCCACCAGCAGTTCTTCCAGGGTTTCCACCAGGAGTTCCTCCAGGGATTCCACCTGGAGTTCCTTCAGGGATTCCACCAAGAGTTCCTCCAGGGATTCCACCAGGGATTCCACCAGGGATTCCACCAGGGGTTCCATCAGCGATTCCTTCAGGGATTCCACCAGGAATTCCTCCAGGGATTCCACCAGAAATTCCTCCGGGGATTCCATCGAGATAATTAAGTGAATAAATAAATGAGTAAAACAAGTAATGTGGAAGTATTCCCCTTAGAAAGCACTTTCGCGATTGACGTACAGAATCAAAAATCAAACCCACACAAATTTATCTTGCTCCACGCCGCAGTTCGATAAATCCCTACCGCAAACAATAAAACATTCATATTTATCTCCGGAATGTGTGGCCGTGGAATTGCTAATTTCTAGCAACCGTCCCCGTTGTCTGTCGATATAGCTGCCCCTTCTGACTACGCTAGCCGGGGCTAGCCATGGGTGGCCTGGGAGGAACATCGTCTGGCCGAATTGTGAGAACCATTGCCAGTCGCATCAGCAGCAGAAGCAGTCCTACCGGTAGGTAGAGTATTAACAGTAGCGGTAGAGGGATAGTGACCAGCAGCTATGGCAGCGAAATTTCCGTGGTATTTTCAATTTGGCTCGAATATTTATGATGGTTGTGGGGTGTGTTTCCAACCGGGAGATGGGCAGTGATTATTAAATTTGATTATGATCATGTAGGGCTGTTAGGCTCGCGGTCGGAGGCAATATAGCTGACCAATGCAATGGGTCCACTACACACGTGCTTGTATGTTTTGCGAAATTGTGTGGTTATGAACGGTAATCAGGGGTGCTTTGAAAATGAGATATTTTTTTCAACGGATTATCGATTTGGCGTAGAGGATTTTACGCTGCAAATCAAACAGATAGGAACAGTGAATAGGTTCATCTCTTTCAACTTGAACATGGACAACCAATTTACATGCAGTGCAGGGTCCCTATAGCCACAGCTAAGATGGCGTGGGTATTCAGCATGCCCATGCTGAGGACGACGGGGTCGATTCCCGGTCAGTACAGGAACTTTTCGTAAGGGAAATTTCTTTGAGCTTATTGGGCATAGAGAATCTTCGTGCCAGCCACACGATTAACACATGCAAAGTGTTCATTGGCAGAAAAAGCTCTCAGACTTTAGAAGTACTCATAAAACACATAGCTGAGAAGCAGGCTTTGATCCAGTGAGGACGCTACGCCAAGTAAAAGAAGCAGTACGTACAAATGCAGCGCATATCCGTGTTACACGTACCGGTGGGGGTAAAGTGGACAACCTAAGCATTTTGGTCGTTTCCCGCGGAAATGCGGCAAAATCCATCTGCTTTTCCGAGTTATATGGAAGGTAATGATATACTCTAGACATCTTGAAAGGGGTTGCATTTAAAAAATATTGTTTTCTATGATTATTTTCTTCACCAAATTGTGCATCAAAATAGCGTAAAAAAATTGGTGGGGGTAAAATGAACAATCGATGTGGTAAAATGAACAAGTCGTTTAAAGTTATATAACAGCATATTGTTTCTATGTTTTTCAATACAAACTATCAAATTTCATACGATACCTTTATTTTGTTGTTTTCAAACTTTTAATACAAACTTTAAAACACACTTAAATAATTATTGTAAAAATAGTGTAAAAAACAAGGACTGTTTTGGATGAAAATTATATTTTGTTGATATAAAATATTTTTTTATAACTTTTTACTTCAACTATCTCACGATGAGTATGACGGCTGATAATTCTGAAGTTTGCAAAAAAAAAAAATGAAATTTGGTGAAATTTGAAGCGATTGTCCATTTTACCCCCACTGTCTGATTTTGTTAGAATTACTTCCAAAACTTTTTTTACAAAACTTATTTTTTTTTCGGTCAAATATATTCTTCTACGTGGACTTTATTGGTTTAGTGTTTAAAACTTGTAATAATTTGAAAATAACTTACGAGAAAACCTTAGCAATTATAAGCAGATTTTACATCATTTCCGATTTTCCACGTGAATTTTAAAGTTTTTATCATCTTGGAGAGGTTTATTTGATTTTATTGTTCAAGATCAGCAAAAGTATAATGATTCATGTTTAGGCATAAGCTCGAATCGTTGAAACATTTTGAAAAACAATAAAAGCCATGAAACTGTACCTGTCCACTTTACCCCCACCACCCCTATGTGGTCATAGATCGCAAATTAATTTGCACAATCACTCACTGCGATGGAAATACGATTTCACATGGTACTTCATTTTCCCAAATAACCATTATTACTAAATCTTATTCATTGAAGACATTTGGAAACTACATGATGGTTGTTTTCTCGTAACAAAAGCCAGGCCACTCCACAAACTTTTATCCGAAAATCAGTTCAATTGGCTTCCTTAGGCCACCCCCGCCGAAATCTTCAAGTATAGGCTAATTCAGATTACCCCCAATAGTAGAAGCGCTTGGTGAGATAAGGAGAAAATCGTTTGTTTACATAAAAAGATCAATTTTTTGTCGTCAAATTTTACTCATTTTTTGCTCTAGGAGTTGCTATTTTCCATTTGCAATGGCTTCCATTATCATCATTCTTGATGCCCACGCCGACAGATACCGGAATGGCCAGCTAACAAAAAATCCGGAAGATCGCCCGCCGGAGGCATACCAAGAGCTCCTCAAATTAATCACATAAATTGTTTGTAAGCACCTACCGGATCTAAGCGCATCTGAAAGAGAAGTAAATTTTCTTTCCAAAAAGTGCTCGTTTGTTTCTCTACGATGCGGAATCCGATACGAAAAAGTGAAAAAAGTGCACTTTGCCTATGCTGCGCAATTTTTGACGGTGTCACGTTTTTCGTAGGGTTCTCATTCCTGCCACCAGATGCGGAGCGATCGTTAGCTTCCGTCAGATTTGCCTATAGGTCATGTTCAAATATAAAAGGGAACAGCAAAGAACGAGCTCACCAGATATTCCTATTCAGCTGTGTTTGATTTGGTTACTGCATCCAATAGGTTAAGAATGCCTTCTAATCCATATCGATTGCTCATTCGTTCACGAAGGATAAACCGGAAGAAAATCCAAAGAATTGCAGAGGTTGCATAGACTGAACGAGCACTACCCAGGTAACCAATAAGCAGTTAAAGCGGCATTTATTTAGCATTATATGCGCCTTTACAGCAGGTTATTTAGTGCCAATCTGCCGTATAGGCGCCATTAGTGCTACTTAAATGCAGGTTTCGGCCCGATATACGGCTGATAAAATGCTTAACCTTTCTGTCCCTCAGATTGTCAAAAATAAAAACAAAATTTTTTCCCTGCTCATTTTGCCCGCTTCATACCTATTCTCCTCCCTTTCTCTTCTCATTTGTTTCTCTCGCTTTCTTGTGCAGCTTTTGATATTTGGGGCACGTTATGGAAGGTTGTTAGTTTTTTTTTGCTAATTTCTCCGAAACCGGGATTCGATCCCTCCATCTTCGGGTTGATGACGTAACAGAACCGCGCTACAGTATAAGCTATAGATGGTCAGATAATGTACGTTGATTTTTTGATCTATATGAAGCTCAACACCAGCAGTTGTTTCGTTTAACCCCGTGCTCGGGCATGTGCTAATAATTAACATACATCCTGGAAAACGCATCAGGTGAGATTTATTTGCAAAAGGCCTCTTTACTTTCTTTTTTCACTTTCGTTTGCTACCTATGACTAAAAGGATACCCGAATGATGCCGGTCCTACAGACATGCCACATTAGAACGTTGTTGTCGTGTTGTTGTGTTGTACTTTTAGCATCATTCGTCTCTCCTAGCAGTTCTGTGGCATTAAAGTAGCAGTTCACATGCTTCTTATCTAAAATATATCGAGCATTTCAAATGCTACACAACAGCTGTCAGATGTTACGCAGCAGTTCGATTGCTTATTTAGGGCAGTTTAGCAGTCGAACTGCTTTTATATAGCAGTAAGCAGGTGGAATGCAGTTTTGAAACTGAAATACTGCTTATTTAAATGCTTATTGGTTACCTGGGTAACATCAGACAACGGACAACACACGAAACACCCAGTGGTCCAGTGGAGAATTTTCCGTTTGACGAAAAGTTTTCACCGTTTGAAGTGGGAATCGAACCCACACGCCGAGGCTTACGAAACGGCCAGACGACTGATGCCTTTAACATTTTTTTTATGCGGCGCCCGAGCCTTCCAAATAATCGAATAAGTAAAAAAAAAAAACATTATTTTTATATTATCTTCAGATATTTTATTTATTATATCATTCAAATCAATATCATATTTTGATCGTCAGTACTTGGCCTCTACCCGGGTACTCAAACAGACTTGGCAGGAATTCTTCGTGAAATCATTGGCAGAAATCTTAAAAAAAAATATGACAAAATTTTGTGGTCTTCAAGTGAATTTATAGCAATTATTTTCGAAATGCCATCTGATTTTTGTTGTGGACATTTCTAAAGGAACACTTGACTAAAACTGAGTTTTTTAAACAATTGTTATTTTTTTCTCCATATTCTCCATTTAATTAAATGAAAAAAAAAACCCAAATTAATCCACCTGGCGGTAATAACGCCTTTCTCGTGCCTTCGGAAAACCCAATTCAACTAAACTCATGTGATGAATATCGCACTTTCATACGTTTAAAAAATCCATTTCATGGCACAAGAAAACGTATCGTTTATCTGGCTTTTGATGTTTGAGCCTTAAACTCTTAAAACAAGCCGCAATCTTGAATTTTAAGCCGCTTTTTTGGATTTAAGTCCGCCATTTTGGAGATTCTTGTCGTCATATTGGACTCAGACTTCCTCCTCTTACCAGATATATGAACCCATATTGAATGGTTTTAGAGCCTAAAACTCCATTAAACAGCTGCCATCCTGGATATAATCCCGCCATCTTGGTTATTCTGGATACTATATTTGGACTACGAAAATCCTCCTTATACCAAATAAACCCTCATTGAATGATTGATTAGTCCAAATTACCTTTGAATAGCCGCCATCTTGAGTTTTGGGACGCCATCTTAGAATGTAGAACGCCATCTTGAATATTAGGCCACCGTCTTGAATTTTGTGTCGACATCGTGGAATTTCTGGTCTCCAGTGTTGATTTCCGCACAAAATTCGTCAACCATGATAAAGGTTACAAAAATCACCGTAGTTTGATGTGTCGCATGATGGGGCTTGGTTCAGTTTTATATACGGCAAGGTCTACCGGTGCTGGTCCGGATCACTGAAATGGCCATAACTCCGGAACGCCTTGACCGATCCGGACCATTTTCAATAGCAAACAATGCGGTTCGATTCGAGCTATAACACTAGTTTACAAAATAAAATGAAAGTCGTGAACTTCTGTCATCGATTAAAATTTTTGAAACATAATTTAGCGCTGATTTCGAAACCGTGCTTCAAAAAATTTATAGAAGAATAGTTTTTGAGTTTTAGCTCAATATCGAGTTTTACAACTTTTTAAAATATGGAATTAATAAAATTCAAATATCTTGCGTTTTGTTCAACCAATTTTACATCTTTCTCTATAAATTAAAAGCTGAATATAATACCATTCGATCATCTGAATACAGGTTTCGCGCGCGTCAGATTGATGAAATTCAAGATATTGGCGAGTTTTGGGGAAGATCTCCTTAAATTTTAGCAAAAATTCCAAAATTATATGAAGAAATGTATTTTTTTTTCAATAAGAAAAAAATACTTAAGAATTCATTCTCAACGTTTATTTGACATATCATATGTAGGCGAGTTACAGTAAAAAAATCAGCTCAATCGGAGCATTGATTACGGAGGATGAGATGTGTGACGTGAGCGACTTTGCTTAAAAATAGAACAAAAATCGATTTCAAATCATCACCCTTGTATGGAAAGTCGAAAAAAATTTCGCTCTACTGTAATTTTTTTCCTTCGCGTTTTCGAACTCAGGGCATGATTCTACACCAAAAACAATCATCAGCTTACCGAGTTCAAAAATGCTGTAAGCTAGTGTAATCCGTAAAATCGGCCAATGGGAAGTGCCTTAACAATGAGTGAACTTATTTTGCGCACAGACATACATACATACATACCCACATACAGACATCTTCTCAATTCTTCGAACTGAGTCGATTGGTATATGCGACTTGATCCTCCGAGGGTTTTTTCGAAGATCGTTTTTTAATGGACATATAGCCTTTCCAGTACAAGGCAAAAAGTCAAGGTTGTTTTCCAAAAATCCCTCCCAGCATTACTTTCTGAATATCTTGCACAAAATTGTCCTGGTAAATTAAAAAAAATCCTTCATTGATTCACTAGATGAAAATCGAACCGAATAACAAACATATATGTTGCGAGCCCACATCCAGTTGAAACTACAAATTTTAAATATACATTAAAGTTTTTAAGCAAAAACTTATTGGCGATTTCCTGTAAATTTCTTGAAGATGTTTTTGAAGGAAGTTTAAGCGGATGATTTTGAGTGTTTCTTGGTGAAACCCTGGATTTTTTATGGTCTGGTTATGAAGAATTGCTAGGTTATGTTGTCTGACGCATTTGAGCTGAAACACTGAGAGGCTAATTGAACGGATTTCTCAATCGATTTCTATGAGATTACAATCACATTGTTGAGGCTGCTGCATCATATTCATCGAATTTCAATTATCATGAGTTTGAAGAAAATCGATAAGTGCAAATCTTAGGAACGATTATAATTCTGTTGCATTATATACTAACAATAGACTACTCCTTTGACCAAAACCCAACTCTGTTATATACGTGGGCCTCGGTGAGTCGTTGACCTCTCCATAAATATATATCATCCTGTATTCCTTCCTATCCACGTGAAATTGAAAACGCAAGCCAGGTTAATTCACGTAGTACAAATTGTTCTTCTTTTCGTTTCAGAGAGCAACCAGTGACGCACACTGGGGCAGGATGCCATTATCGACAGACAAAACCTCTAGCGCTCTGGATATGCATCCTAGAGGTTTGGCGTCTTCTACAAAAAGGCTTGGGGTAATGTGGACCAAATTTTGGTAACTCGATATTTGATCTAGATAAGTTAGAACTGATCTAGATCAGTTCTATCTTTTTACAGAAGCCTCGTATCAAAAAAATTTCTTCGACAAAGTTGTTTGTTGTTATGTTTTTGACATATCTTCCGAAGATACTAATACTCCGCAACTTACGTAGATGGCGCTATCCGATATTTAAGCAAAAGTACTCCAAAAAAATCAATTTTGACAATTTCTCTATGTGTTGATGTTTTATTAATCATGATTTGCATCGAATGTTCAAATATACATACTAATGGTTCTGGCTGATAAAAATTTTGAACATTTTTCAACTATTTTTTCATAAGTTTTCATCAAAGTAGTTGAAAAAGTATGTTCTATAAATTTATGAATAACTCATGAAGCAGCAGGTCCTGGCATGTGGTATTTTGTTCATGACTAGTCGAGAACCTGTATTATATCGTAAATAGCAAACAAAAGTGGGGTAATGCTTATTTTGTTATTAACAGAGCACTAGAGGTTTTGTCTGTCGATAATGGCATCCTGCCCCAGTGTGTGACGCTTAAGCCTAGGCTTATTAGCCAGAGCACAGTGAAAATAGCTGCCCCATCCCTGAATTTACAGGTCCCATGGAGCGACAATTTATTTCTTAACTACGTCACTCCCAACGATGTTGTTTTTAATATACGAAGGACACTCATACTCACAGCAACACATCTACATTATTTACTCAAGCCCACATTCAGAAAATCTGAATCTTGCCACAATACTCGCCTACAGTAAAATCAAAAAAGGATTGTTCTTCATATCCAACTCTTTGACATTTATGAGAACGTCGGTGAGTCGCTGGTCTCATATGATCATATCCTTTCCTATTCTCGTAACGGAGAAGATGGGCGTGGTCAGCAATGAGAGCTATCATGTAGACCTCCGGTTGAATAGTCGTTCTCTCTTAAATAGTTTTCCATGAGTAATAAGAGTAATAAAGCTTTTAACATGATAACTTTCAGTATGCAATGTACTAATTAATCTGTTACCACGCAACGCAATACAAGCGATCGATGATTAGCTTCTTAACCATTCACCGGCTGTTTAAAGCCATGCTACATGTAAAACAGGCAAAGCTAATCAGGACCAAATGCCATCTAACCAAATCTGGCATTACACGTTGACCACTTAAACCGCATCGCAAACGAATAGCCTTCCGAAACCGTCGCGTAGACCCCGTCAGTAAACTATTCGGAACATGACATGATGTGCGGGGTAGGGGCGATCATGTCGATATCACCGCAGTTTTTTTTCTCTCTAAATTAAATTGGAAAGTTATTTTAGCACGGTCATAACACGACGGTACCGACAGACACCATCGTGGTACCTCGCAGATCCTGAGAACGCAGGTCCGTTAACCATCCCGATCCGGTTGTGATAGCGTGTGGTTTTGAAGGTGGTCGGTGATACAGGTGTGCTGCTAGTTAGCTTGCGGGACAGCTCATGGTGGCAGCAATTAAATTACTTTTTTTCTTTTCATATCCCATACGTCCTGCCTGCACAGTGCACGTTTCCCACTCGTGCTTAGAGCACTGATTTTCTCGCTTCTCAACTGATGCGCTACTATCGTTGGATAATCAAATATGGTTCATTAAAAGTTCATCCGTACCAGTGCCCGGCGTGGACCTCGTTGGCTATTGCTCGGTTGGAGTTAAAATTAGATAGTTGCTACATCAGGATAATTGCAGCATTTGTCGATTAGTAGCATATTTAATGTTGAGTTCTCTCAATATTGTTACATATTATAAACATTTGAAAGCTCACAACTGTTATGAGCTTGTATACCATTTTTACCCTTTAACCTTTGGATCTTCTGGTCTCAGGTATTGTAACCTTTTGGCCTTTTGGTAGTCAAATTGGTCTCTTAATCTATACTAGTCCTCGGTCTTACAGTCATTCTTACAGCCTTCGAATCCTGTAGTATTTTGTGCAACCTAATTAGTTGATAACTCAAGAAACATCAAATGGTCAATGCGTCTGTAGGTAGATCTGAAGTTCTGTATTCCAGGAAGTCAACAGATTCGACGTAGAATACCCGTGGATCTGTATTCTTTATTAAGCACAACTTAATCCTGTGCGTTCTATCATTGTAACGTAGATTAAGGTTGGAAGGGATAATTTAAAGTAAATTAACAATGAGCCCAAAAAAAGAAACTTTCCATTACTGCCACTTTAATTGCCCGTTGATTCATTACCGTCCATTGTCTAGTTCAAAATCGATTTCCGTCACTGAATCTCAAAATCTCACCCAGTCACTGCCATCATTCACAGTTTGTACAAGGATTATAGCCATAAATTTTGCCATTCGCCATAACTATGGTGCTGTCCTTAGCATCCAATGACTCGGTTGACGAGGTGTAGCTTACTGTGAAGCTCCACCTTCGCCAGCAATGCTTTTTTGCTCTCTGCCCTTTCCGGTGAAAACTCATTGGTTTGGATAGCAGCCGGAGTTGTTTGTCACCAGTATGTCCATCTTCATTAGGCCTGTCCAGCTTTTCAAAAGTGTTCTCCGATTCTCAAGTCCACCCCCATATTTTGATTGGCATCCTGAAAGAAGCAACTGGTCAAAATTTCAGCCAAATCCATTGAAATTAAGAGGTGCATCAAATCAATTTTGTGTTTTTCGACTATTTTTGATCTTCAAAAAATCATAACTACGCTAAAACATGTCAAAACTTAATTCTTTTGGCAGAAATTGGAAGCTATACTTGTTTGCTACAACTTCTCCAAACAACGTGTACCAATAAAATTGAAGGAAACATGCGTAATTATCACATTTGTGATCAGAAAAACCTTAAAAAGTTGATTTTTTAATTGATTTCGTTCTGGAACACCCTAATATACGTAATAAGTTTGATATTTTAAAACGGCATCATATTCTCTCATGTTTTTGGGTTATTTGCTTCTTTGACACCAATGTTGTAGGAGTTGAGCAAAAAATATTAAAATTCGGGAAAGCCAAATGTGGCCTAAAAACTAGCTTTTTGGAGGCAATCACGCTGTGGCGCGAAATTGTACTGAACGTAGTAGCTTTGCTTCCTTGTAGTTTGCCTAGGCTACCCCTTACTACGGGTGATAACAAACAAGCGTGATGACAGGTGTTGGCTTTCATATCAGTGCTGACGCGATGCCACTTTTTGCGCGCCAAAGCGTGATTGCACCCGAAAAGCTAGTTTTTAGGCCTCATTTGGCTTTCACGAATTTTAGTAATTTTTGCTCAACTCCTACAGCATTAGTGTCAAAGAAGCAAATAACCAAAAAACATTGGAGAATATGATGCCGTTTTGAAAAATCCAACTTTTTACGTAAAAAAGGGTGTTCCAGAACGAAATCTATCAAAAAATCAACTTTTTAAGGTTTTTCTGATCACAAATGTGATAATTACACATGTTTCCTTCAATTTTATAGGCACACGTTGTTCGGAGAAGTTGTAGCAAACAAGTATAGCTTTCAATTTCTGTCAAAAGAATTAAGTTTTGACATGTTTTAGTATAGTTATGATTTTTTGAAGTTCAAAAATAATCGAAAAACACAAATTTGATTTGATGCACCTCTTAATTTCAATGGATTTGGCTGAAATTTTGACCAGTTACTTCTTTCAGGATGCCAATCAAAATATAGGGGTGGACTTGAGAATCAGAGAACATTTTTGAAAAGCTGGACAGGCCTAATCTTCATGGTATAGATAGGGGGCTGTCCATAAACCACGTGGTCATGGGGGGGGGGCGGTTCGGCCAATGAGCATTTTGTATGGACGAATAAAAAATTTTGTATGGACGAATGACCACGCGGGGGGGGGGGGGGGGGGTTGAGAAATCCCAAAAAAAAATGACCACGTGGTTTATGGACAGCCCCTAGAGGGTGCTTCGTGTGATGTTTGCGTTCGTCCTTTCCGCCAACAACAGTTCACAGATAGGTAAATGTTTTGCGTATTCTGTATGCAGTGTAGTAGTAAATAACCAATCTCTAACCTAGGGCAACTAGAACAGCAGCAGAGTCGGTCTGCAGCGGGGAATGTCGGCATGTTGCGTACATAGTGAACCGTCACTGGACTTGCTCGCTCGTGTACTGAGCTCGGTCGGGTGTTAGACAGCCGGCGGATGCGTCCTTCGGAACAACTACTGCGGCCATTAATCTCAATGAACATCAGGAACTGTTAAAACTCAAATAATGCAACAGCTAGAACAGAGACTATTCGCAACACCACACACCGGTCGAATGTGGCCAGCAGCCCATACTGAGCTGCACTACTGGCATCAGGGAGTTTATTCCGGATCGGTACGTGTATATTAACTATCTTTCAAATTGACGGAAATTTTACGATAGAGCCACGTCTTCCTGCTGTATGCAGTATGCAGTTGTCGTTGATGTCACCATTAGTGCAAATCCGATCCCGTCCGCTGCTGGCAATGGAAAGAGGAACAGCGCAGCATAAACGAGACAACCGGTTAGCTGCTGGTATTCGTGTAGAAGACTCCGTTGATGATGAGAATCGCGCATTAGCGATAACATAAACAGCATCCCTACCGCAAGTGGATTCAGAATGTACGCTTAGATGTTATATTCAACAGATGCATGCATTTTGATAAAGGCAGATAGCATTCATGTGGATCTAAAAATGTCGGAATTTGAAGCAGATATGCAAATGTTCAAATATTTTGATAATACTAAATATGGACACCCGACTAGAATATTTTAACTAAAATGTAACATAACTATAACAAATTATGATACTCAGAACTAATTGTGAAACTTCCAATTCCATGGCGATGGTTTCAGAGGCTTCATTATAGTTAATGGGAAGACTTTCCCATTACAAAAAAAGTGCTGCCGAAGACTATCGGGCTCTCAAATGAGTTTTCTTAAAGGTTTCAAGGCGTTTTGAGATATTTCAGGGAATTTCAAGGGCTTTTAGGACCTTCAGTAGAGTTTAACCTTCCTTTCGCATCACGTTGGCGGCAGCTCGCTGACGTATAGTGTACGGTTTTGATCAAAAATGACCCTAATGCCAAAGGAGGGTTAACAGAAGTCTACAGAGGTCCGATGGAGGTTTTGGAGGGGTTTTACCCGATTCAAGGTGTCAAGTGGGTATCGACTAACGCGAGAGGCTGGCCTCTACTCGAAGCTACGGCTAGACTGAACGGGGAAGTCACGAACGTAGGCGACAGAAAATCTTACAGTAATAACGATGCAGAGGCCATCACCAGTCACAGAGGCCATGTGACCTTCTGGAGCCCGGGTCCAAACCCCAGCTCGGACTGGAGGGTCGTCGATGGATACACGCACAGTGACCATCTGTCGATTCGATACAGGGTGGAACACGGCCACAGCCGAAGGTCAACGACCGTCATCGGGGATGGTTGATCTCGCGGTTCACTAAGCCGGCATTTTTAGAGCGATTGCTTATGGAGGGTAACACCGACGCATGTGACGCCGCTATACCAATGCGATCCCTACCCGGAAATAGACGCAATCCGGTATACTGGTGGTGTCCAGAAATCGCTGAACTCCGCACATCCAGCCTAAGAGCTAGAAGGAGGATGCAAAGAGCTTGCACCGATGAGGGTAAAATGGAGCGAAGTGAAGCCTACAGGGCAGCTAAACTGGTACTGAACAAAGAGCTTATGGCGCGTAAGCGGGCGTGTTTCGAAAATCTCTGTCAGGCAGCCAACACGACCCCTTGGTATGATGTCATGGCCAAAACGAAGGGCGCGTCAGCATCCCCAGAACGCTCCTCTGAAATACTGCAGAAGATCGTGGAAACGCTGCTCCCGCGCTACGATACAAAATCACGGATCTACGTCCCCTATGGCCAAACCGAGGTCGCTCCGATAACGAAAGACGAGCTCATCGCAATAGCGAAGTTGCTTGAACTGAACAAGGCAAGTATTCCGACAGTATCCATCAAGACGGCCATCGAGGATAGCCCTGACATGTTCAGGATGGCTGTATGAAGATGTGCCTAGACAGAGACGAATTTCCGGGGAGGTGGAAAAGGCAAATATTAGTTAACTGTCTAAGCCCGTGAAACTGTAACTGTCGGCATACAGACCTATCTGCCTTCTGGACATCGCCGGGAAACTGTTGAAACGGATCATTCTGTCGAGGCTGATGGTTTCTACCGAGAAACTCGATGGCTCTGGCCTCTCGGATAACCAGTTCGGATTCTGAAAGGGTCGTTCGACGGTGGACACTATTAGGATTGTAACTAAAACGGCCGAAAAAGCATTCCAAAAGAAGCGAACAGGAATCCGTTATTGTGCAGTCGACACGCTGGACGTAAAGAATGCGTTTAACAGCGTCAGCTGAGCCGCCATCGAGTGTGCCATATAGTTACACACTTGATAACAGCAAGCTCAGCATTCCTAAACCAATGGCCCAATTTATACGATCGCGCCACTGCAGACATCAGCAATCCGACCGGTGGACTTCACCCAGCTTAGTCAGCAGTTAGGAGTATTGAGTACAGTTGGTAGGCAACTCGGTATCATAATTCATTCAGTTTCTAGATCGCGACGCGTTCGGCTCTTTTCGATATCGGTTTAGTTAGTTGATACTATAATGTTCAAATGTAATTAAGTTTTAGTTCAAATAAATATTTTTTTTCTAAGACCTATTGGTCTAACATATTTTTATATACCATCTAGGAGTCCCGGGTAGCTTTTGTCTTATACTGTAGAGTAGGGTGGCCCACACTTATATGAAAAACAAAAAAAATCGAAAAATATCAAGTCTTACCTCCTGAATCAGTTGTTTTGGACTCCCAGAAGCTAAGTTCAAAATTTCAGCAAAAACAGTCAAGCCTAAGGGAGCGCCTAACAAGCTTGAAGTTTGTTTGGGAAAATATGGCCAAATGTATGCAGAAATTTTAAGTTTTCAATGTTTACCTCTAGGTGGCGCTGTAAGCATTCAAAAATTAAACCCTGCGATATTATTGTAGGTGGTTATATGCCAAACAACTTTGTCGAAGACTGCACAGTGATCTTACGCATGGTTATAAAGTTATACCCTAGGTAAAGTTCGGTGAATAATATCAATAATGAAATCTCAATACTCCGCCTCACTTTGCCTAGGGTATAATTTTTTTGACAGCCATCGGATTACTTTGCGGTCTTCAACAAAGTTGTTTGGCATATAGTCATATACAAGAATACCAAAAGGTTTGATTATTAAACGCTTATAGCGCCACCTAGCGGCAAAAATCGAAAACTTGAAATTTCTGCATACATTTGGCTAAGTTTTCTCATACAAACTTCAAGCCCTTAGGTGTAACCGGTTTTGCTCAAATTTTGAACTTAGCTTCTGGGATTCCAAAACAGCTTAATCCGGAGGTAAGACTTGGTATTTTTTTTTCGAAATTTTTTTTTCTTATAAGTGTGGCCACCCCACCCTTAAAATTTCCGCATACATTTGGCTATGTTTTCTCATACAAACTTCAAGTCCTTTGGTGTGACCGAGTTTGCGCAAATTTTGAACTTAGCTTCTGGGATTCCAAAACAGCTTAATCCGGAGGTAAGACTTGGTATTTTTTTTTCGAAAATTTTGTTTTTCAGTGTGGGCCACCCTACTGGAGAGCCATGTGGAATATGGCCCTTTTGCAGGCATGGCGATAATGGCATTGTCAAAGATAATTTCAAATAGCTCAGCAATAATCTCGCGTAAGCTGCTCGCGACAGTAGCGGTCTCCATACTACGAGATGGTGCCGCTGCTTGGTCGAATGCGCTAGTGGTAAACCGAAACGTGAAGTGACTTGAGAGTACCCACTAGGGTGGCCCACGCTTATATGAAAAACAAAACATTGAAAAATGCCAAGTCTTATTTCCTCAATCAGTTGTTTTGGACTCCCAGAAGGTACATTCAAAATTTGAGCAAAATCGATAAAGCCTAAGGGGGCGCTCAACAACCTTGAAGTTTGTATGGGAAATTTCGGAAAAATGTATGCAGAAATCTTAAGTTTTCGAATTTTGTTGCTATGTGGTGCTGTAAGCGTTCAATAGTCAAACCCTTTGGTATTTTTATAGGTGACTATATATCAAACAACTTTGTTGAAGACCACAAAGTGATCCAAAGTCTGTGAAAAAAGTTATACCCTAGGCAAAGTGATGCAAAGTATTGAGATTTCATTATTGATATTATTCCTTTACATGTACTGGAAAAATATCGATATTGTTCACCTGACTTTACCTAGGCTATAACTTTTTTCACAGACATTGGATCACTTTGCGATCTTCGACAAAGTTGTTTAGCATATAGTCACCTACAAAAATACCGAAGGGTTTGAATATTTAGCGCTTACAGCGTCACCTAGCGGCAAAGTTCGAAAACTTAAGATTTCTGCATACATTTGGCCAAGATTTCCCATACAAACTTCAAGCTTGTTGAGCGCCCCCTTAGGCTTTATCGATTTTGCTCAAATTTTGAACTTAGCTGCTGGAAGTTCCAAATAAGTGATTCAGGAAGCAAGACTTGGAATTTTTCAAAATTTTTGATTTTCATATAAGTGTGGGCCCCCTTAGTACCCACCCTAAGGCTGATGTGCCTTAGGGTGGTCAGCGCATACCACACGGTCTCAGAGGACGCAGTATGCGTGCTAGTGGGCATGATGTCCATAGCACTAGTGGTGGCAGAGGATGAAGAGTGCTTCGAGCGATGCGGCATAAGAGGTGCGAGACGGATCGCTAGAACGTCGCCTATGTTGAAGTTTTCGAGGGAATGGGATTCTTCCAGCAAGGGTAGATGGAGCGTGTCTAAATGGACGAGCAGGTCTCATGGCGAGGTGAACTTCATTTGACAGTATTTCTGTCAAGCCATGGGTGCCTTAGGTGGTATCTGCACAGATTCGGACAGGCAGGCTCCCTGCCCTCCCCACGCTTCGTGGAACAAACGTCGAGTTGGCAGGAGACAAGGATCGGTAAATTCGCCTCACTCCATTCATATTCACTCCTCTTTGCTGAAGCGAATTGAGAAAGATGCAGCAAACGGATAGTCGTGATCAAACACGCAACCCCACAAGGGGCCTGCAACTCTAAACTTTCCATGATATTTACCACTAGTCTAGTATTCAGTTAGTATTTCGTGGTATTTTTTGTATCATAGCAACCTTGGCGCCAAATAAAGAAAAGGCTCTGTTTACAGTAGCTACCCACTTGTCACTATTTTTTCGCGTTCGACAGGGTGTTGTTGCACTGTGATAGTAAGTTTCATTTTCTTATCAATTAAAATCTTTGTTGGAGTGTGTCTAATTCTTTTCAGTACAAAGCTCGGTACAAAGCAAAATGCTGAAACAGGAGAAAGCATCCTGATGCTCGGACTAAATCAAAAGGAATAAGCAGATGCTTCCTCGACGTTTACACCCTAGGATGATGCTTCAGCAGCCCTCTATATGCCAATGGCTCACGACGCCGACGCGACAGGCCAACCATTGGGCCAACTTGTATCAGGCAGTAAACTAGCAGCAAATACCATATGTACTCTAGAGTTCTCACATATCAATAGTAAAGACAGTAGTTGAGTAAATATACTGAAGAATATTCTGCATCACGCTGTATGGAAAACGTACAGCTAAACTTTTGGAAGCCATTTGGTTCTTTCTTGGCAACAGGAAAGGGTTCCCTGTGTTACTGCTATATTATGGGATCTCAATCAGGGATGGGAACACTCACTTGCAACGAGTTACATTCACTTGCTATTTTCTCAGCTCAGAAGCGTGCAATCAAGAAACGATGTATGGGCGACTTTTGCCTTGTGATTTCGTCTAAAACATTGTCGAATAAAGTAGGGGTCGCACACGAATCCCAAGGTCTTGACAGAGTTGTGAAAGTGACTCTCCACGAGGTGAGTGTAATTTACATTCACCTCGTGGAGAGTTGGCTTCGCAGCTCCCTCACGACTTCGGTATGCGTGTGCGACCCCTACACTATTGGGCAAAGTTTTAGATGAAATCACAAGGTAAAAGTCGTCCATACATCGTTTCTTGATTGCACGCTGCTTAGTTGAGAAAACTGCAAGTGAGTGTAACTCTTTCCAAGTGAGTGTTCCCATCCTTGATCTCAATAAAAATAAAATAAGGAACATGTAACAATTTCATTGTTTTATTCACTTTTACAGCAATCCACATTTCTCTGAACCCCCCAAACGCATAATCTACATTCCCCCAAATTCCCCAAATCTCTTGAATTTATAAACGATGCAATGGTAATGCAGCTTGCATTTGCAGTCACCGATTTTTTTGTTCTAAGCTAGTGACATTTTGTCATAATTAAATTTGCCGATCAAAGCAATCGGATTGCTACGATGAAAATATTTCCGTAGTATTTTGTAGTATTTTTGTATACTAACGAGGGTTTAGAGTTGCAGGCCCCTTGCAACCCCATCACCAGTGGGAAGCGATGCGTAAGCTGGTTGACATGGATATTCGTGGCCGATCGTCGCAGTTTGGATCGCAAGCGAATGAATGAATGGCGAATGGTGACGAATGCTGGTGAGCGATCGAAGCGGCTATTATCATTACTAGAAGAGAATTTCTGCATGCAATGCATACGTTTTTAGTGTATTGTTGTTGAAATGCTAGATTAGCAAAGAAAATAATAATTTTTTTTTGAAAAATTCAAATATTTGTACGCGCAATATCACTCACGAATCGCATCACCTCTCCATCGCTTGCGATGCGAATGCGGACGAATATTTAAATTCCATATATGGCTTCCCACCGTTCGCCGGTGTTTGCTGTCGTCGCTGACAAGCAAACACACAAACTAAAGCGACAACCGTTCGCTGCTGACTGTATTCGAGTGTGGAAGAAGATGAAAAGTGGAAATCAGTGTTAAGAATAGGATTACTTTTGAATCATCCTAACGGTATTTAAGTCTCAGATTCTCTCAATAACGACCTAGGTCTCTCTCAAGATCATCTATCCTTCCGATAGGTGAGCGAAAGCAAATAGTTCTCGTTATTTCGTTTCCCAACTATTGACCAATCCAAATTCCTGTGTGGTAGTGGATTGTGTTCAGATTTCCCGTGTTAATCTATCTGTAAGAACTTTGTAAACATCTTTTGTTCTCACGTATATGGATAGGCTTGCATTAGGTTTCGTGACACATTTTTTGGACAACTCAATGCTCTATGCGTATTGTATAGCTAGTATAGGATAGCCAGGCCTGCCAGTTCAAACCAGACCGCCGAGCAACCAAGATCATTTGTATCTTCTCGCTAAATAAATCGTACCCTTCAAATTCCGATACCGAGCCAATCGAGTTTCATTTCGCATACATAAAAATTGGTCCTTCGAACCGGATTGATTGGCCTCGGTATATTCGTAGTTTTCGGTTCGCGTGTGAGCAGCTGCTTCTCGTGAAAATAGTGTTCAAATCGTCGCAAATCCCGGTGTCGCGGTAAACTCAGTTTCGCGTCGGTCGGAAGTAAGATACCGCGAACGGAATCGTTCATTGTCGTACCGCGTGCACGTGAGTGTTGTTGAGGTTGAGTGTGTGAAGAACAACCCAAGCTCACCGTGGCTTAAAGTGGAAATTAGAAAGTTGAACGCCAAAAGAATAAATTTGCCCAACCAACAGTATCCAGTGAAAACGCATAAAGTGTGATAAAGGGAGTGTAGCACCAAAGCGTGACTCGAGTTGACCGCGTGGTCAGCAGATAGCGTGGCGTCGGTCTATACAACTGGATCGGAAAGAATAGCCGCCAGCACAAAGGCCGAGCCTCGTCGGCCCACCGCCGCGCGCCTCATCGCCTCATCACCGCGCGCCTCACCACCGTGCGCCTCACCGCCACACCGTCGCGCGCCGTACCGCGGCGCTGCCCGTCACTGTTGCAGATAGATGAGGTAAGCGAGTAGAAGCATACGACTAACCCCTTGCGCAAACCGAAGCAATCGCAGAGAGAATTTGAGCGCTTTTTTGAGAGAGTGTAGAGCCGAGTTAGTGGTTGATGATTAGCGCACGCTGCGCACCGGACTAACACGAGGTGGTGGATTGACTTCTCGCGGCGTGAGCGAATAAAGCTGTTGGTGGTTTTAGAGCGAAACAGAACTGTTGTTCGAACGATTGTTGAGCTTTTTTGGGTTTTGCAGTGCTGAAGGGTAACAATGGCCCCTGATTTGCGAGCATTGACCAAGCAAGAGCAGTTTTGCTTCGACACCTTGAACAACGTGGTCAAATTTATTAATCAATACGATGAAGCGCGGGATAAAGGACAGATCGCGGGTTGGATGGATCGTTTGGAGGGGCTTTTTGAGAATTTTTTGAAGGTGCGGTTGCAAATTGATTTGCTGCAGGATGATGAATCGCCAACTGCAGACGAAGATGAAAAGCTTAGTCGTGCCTCACGTGATCGGTTTGAAAAGATCTACGTGCAGGTGAAAGGTTTTCTCGTAAATGCTGAACGCACAGCTAACGCGGTGCCCTCCACCAGTGCAGGTGCGGGTTCACGTGCCAATCGCGCCAATCCAATGGATCGGATAAAGCTTCCCGAAATCAAGCTTCCATCCTTCAGCGGGTCAGTTACTGAGTGGCTGACTTTTCGAGACACGTTCAAAAGTCTCATCGATTCCAATCCCAATCTTTCTGATGTGGACAAATTTTCCTATCTTGTCGCATCACTGACAGGGGAAGCTAAGCGGGTTGTCGAGCCTATCGACATTACTGATGCCAACTATGCCATTGCTTGGCAGTCTCTGACAAAGCGCTTCGATAACAAAAAGCTTGTGGTTAAAACCTATATAGATGCACTTCTTTCCGTCGAACCCCTGAAGCGGGAAAGTTACGAATCCCTTTCTCGACTAATTGACGATTTCGAACGAAATCTGCAGATGATTGAGAAAATGAACATCGACACCAAGGGTTGGAGTGTGTTGCTGGCTCACATCGTGTGCTCTCGTCTCGACACTGCAACGCTCAAGCAGTGGGAAAACCATCACAAATCGACAGACGTTCCCCGATACGAGGTGCTCATCGATTTCCTACGTTCCCATTGCATCGTTCTCCAGTCAATCGCGCCTGGGAAAGTGCGGGCCTCTGATCCTCCCCGATCTGATCCAGCGCGTGTGCCGAAGATCAAGGTTAGCAGCGTGCATTCCGTCGTCAATTCACCTCAAAAGCCATGCTGTTTCTGTGACCAGTCTGCCCACTCGCCGTTCAAATGTGATGTGTTCCGCAAGCTAGCCGTTTCCGAACGGTACGATTTTGTGAAGAAAAGGAGTCTCTGCATCAACTGCCTATCCGCTGATCACCAGGTTAGAAGCTGCTCATCCGGTGCCTGCCGCGTCTGCAGTCAAAAACATCACACGATGCTCCACCAACCAGCTCCCATTCGAAATCCTCCCCAACCACAGGGTCCCAAATCAAACTCAAGCCAGCCCTCAGACTCAATCTCAAGCTCAAGTCGCTCCAACTACGTCGTCCAATGCAAATAAGTCTTCCTCGCCATCTACCGTATCTGACGAACAGACACCATCTATGAGTGCCCTCAGTCATTGCTCTACCTCCTCGGTTGCCAACGTCCGCCGAATCCCATCAACCGTGTTGCTGCAGACTGCGCTCGTTAAGGTCATCGATTCTTCGAAAAACACCCTGTGGGCTAGAGCGTTGCTCAATCCCGCCTCGCAGCTGAACATAATTACCGAAAGCTTGGCCCAACGATTGCAAGTGCAACGGGTCAAGGAACACCACATCGTCGGGGGAATCGGACAATCCTGTACTCCGTCCACACACTCTGTCGTAGTCCACATTCAGTCGCATTGCTGCCGTTTTCGTACCCAGCTTCAGTTCCACGTGCTGCCTGCTGTGACACGTGAACTTCCTTCGAATAGCATCGACGTAGCCGAATGGAATTGGCCTACCGGAGTAATTCTGGCAGATCCCCAATTCAACAAACCAGCAACAGTGGATATGATTATCGGAGTGGATGCGTATTATGATTTGCTTCTCGATGGACTGATTCGCCTAGGCCCCGGCCGACCTGTGTTGCAGAATACCATGCTGGGTTGGGTCGTCTCCGGTCGCACTGGTAATAGCCGACCAGATCCCGAAATTGTTAGCATCGTCCACGTTTGCAGCACGGACGGGCTCGAACAGCAGTTGTCCAGATTTTGGGAACTTGAATCCTGTCAGTCCTCCAGCACCTTGTCCGTAGAAGAATCGACTTGTGAGGCTCACTTCGTCGCCACTACCACGAGGGCTGAGTCCGGTAGATTCGTTGTCCAACTTCCGAAGAAACCCACCATTCTATCGCAGATGGGGGATTCGTATGATATCGCCAAACGTCGGTTCCTATCCGTGGAACGCCGATTACAAGCCAAACCACAACTGAAGACAGCTTACTCCGCTTTCATCGAGGAATACCGAATCCTTGGACACATGAAGGAAGTAGTAGATGTTAGTCAGCCCACACCGTATCGCCCGTATTATCTTCCACACCACTGCATCGAACGTCCCGACAGCGTAACCACGAAGCTTCGCGTAGTTTTCGACGCGTCTTGCGTCACGGACACCAACGTTTCTCTGAACAACGCGCTGATGGTGGGACCCACCGTCCAAGATGACCTCTTCTCGTTGATCCTGCGGTGGCGAACCCATCGATACGTGATTATTGCGGACATCGAAAAAATGTACCGCCAGATTCAGGTGCATCCTTCAGACCAGTGTCTGCAACGGATTCTTTGGAGAGATGATCCGTCGGAGCCGATTCGCATTTTTGAGCTCTCCACGGTAACGTATGGCACTTCTTCAGCGCCGTACCTAGCCACTCGCTGTCTGAAAGAGCTCTCCGTATTAGGTCGTCAGTCTCATCCTCTCGCTGCTGAACTCGTAGGCGAAGATTTTTATATGGACGATCTCTTTACCGGAAGCAAGACCATTCGATCTGGAAGGGTCTTGTGCACGCAGCTTCTTCAGCTTCTGCATTCCGCTGGATTTCCACTGCGCAAATGGTCGTCCAATTCTCCGGAGATTCTCTCGCATATTCCTGAGGCACTACGTGATGAACGAACCGTATTGGGCCTCGATCCAGGAGCTTCCATCAAAACTCTCGGGCTTAGGTGGGAGCCAGCTTCCGATTGCTTGGGCTTCCACGTTCCAAAATGGAAGCAAGACGTTTGCCTTTCCAAGCGGCAAGTGGTTTCCGATTCTTCGAGCCTTTTCGACCCGCTCGGCTTCATAGGCCCAGTCATCGTAGTTGCCAAGCTGTTCGTGCAGGACCTCTGGCGAAGCAAGCGTTCCTGGGACGAGCCGCTAGAAAACGAAATCCAACAGAGCTGGCTGCAATTTCGGTCCGAACTTGCGGCAATCGAGACAATTATCGTTCCTCGTTGGGCCGTCCCAATCGTCGATCAAACTTCTATCGAATTACACGGTTTTTGTGATGCCTCCAAGAAGGCTTATGGGGCATGCATCTACCTCCGCGCCGTGTCCTCCAGCGGCGACACATCCGTTCGTCTTCTAACCTCGAAGTCGAAACTGGCACCTCGGATCGAACTTTATTCGGCGCTATTACTGAGCCACTTAGCCCAGAAGGTCCAGGAAACACTGAATCTCTCAATGAAGTATTTTTTCTGGACTGATTCGATGATCGTCCTCCAGTGGATTTCGGCTGCCCCATCTCGCTGGAAAACGTTTATGGCAAACCGAGTGTCCGAAATACAGCACCTGATGGAAGGTGGACTGTGGAATCATGTGCCTGGAATCGAGAATCCGGCAGACATCATCTCCCGCGGAATGCTGCCCGCGGAACTCAGAGATTGCGCAGTATGGTGGAACGGTCCACCGTGGCTCAGTCAACCAAACAGATTCTGGCCTGCTCTTGTCCGTCCAGCATTCGAGAACTTCGAAGCAGAACAACTCGAGGAAAGAGCGATTGTCCTACCGATCCAAGTTCACGAACCAAACCCTATTTTCAGTCTTCGGTCATCATATACTGGCCTAGTCTCGGTGGTGGCATATCTCCTGAGATTTTGCCACAATTGCAAGCAACGCAATCCCTCAAATCGACGAACCGGTTTTCTGAAGACTACTGAGTACAAGGACGCGCTCATGCGTTTGGTTCGTTTAGCCCAACAAGAGTCGCTGACCAACGACGTCAAAGCCGTCGCTGCCACAGGAGAAGTCAAACCCAACTCCAAGCTAAAATCCCTAGCACCAATGTTGGAAGACGGAATCCTGAAGGTTGGTGGCCGTCTTCGCAACGCTCCGGTGACGGAAACACGCAAACACCCAATGATCCTGTCTCCGAGCCACCCCTTCACCAAAATGGTAGTCACCTACTATCACAAGAAGCTTCTTCACGCCGGCCCGCAATTGTTAATCGCCCACTTGCGGGAGCAGTTTTGGCCACTAAGAGTACGCAACCTGGCGCGGAAAGTGGTTCAAGACTGTATCAGATGCTATCGCTGCAAACCGACCGTCCAGGAGCAGTTAATGGGAGATCTTCCTAGCGAACGGGTGACTCCCACCTACCCGTTCCTGAAAACCGGCGTAGATCTTTGCGGACCGTTATTCTACCGTCATCATGGCCGCAAGTCTCTTGCATTGAAATGCTATGCCGCCATTTTCGTTTGTCTCGTCATTTTGCCAATTGTAAACCAAATGCCTTTTATCGTTCCATGTTGCTCCGTCCATACCATTCCGTCGAGATTCTTCGCACTGCTATGGTGGTCAACCGACCCCCCTCGGCGTACCTGTGAACCGCTAGCGAGGGTGTCGATAAGCTGGCTCCACGTCCCCTAGCCAACCGAGGGAACACCAACGTGGCGGAGGCCGCCATGCTCCCAGCCGACGACATCGAGAACCGAGGTTCAGAACTAGTAGATCATCGTTGCTTAGAAATTAACAAACAAGTGAAGTGTCTTAGGCTAAGATAAAGATTGTAAAATAGTAGATAAGGTTTTGAAAATCACACTTTTCAACGGAGGCCGGCTATGTTAAGAATAGGATTACTTTTGAATCACCCTAACGGTATTTAAGTCTCAGATTCTCTCAATAACGACCTAGGTCTCTCTCAAGATCATCTATCCTTCCGATAGGTGAGCGAAAGCAAATAGTTCTCGTTATTTCGTTTCCCAACTATGCTCTATGCGTATTGTATAGCTAGTATAGGATAGCCAGGCCTGCCAGTTCAAACCAGACCGCCGAGCAACCAAGATCATTTGTATCTTCTCGCTAAATAAATCGTACCCTTCAAATTCCGATACCGAGCCAATCGAGTTTCATTTCGCATACAAGGAACCCTGGCGGGAGATATGCACCGAGGCGGACAAGTGGGATTCCGGTACTTCCACGGTTTCCAGAATCTTCCAACGGGTGGTCTAAAGTACTAGCCAAGTCCCTAATTTCCAGGGGAGAGAGGACAACTTAAGGCGGTATGGTGGAACGCTCACGAATAGAGAGTACACATGCACGCCCCTCCTCTCTCGAAGTCATCCCTAACGGGCGTACCGCGAAGGTAAGTGTTGATGCCAAAAGCTCAATTTTTTAGATAATGGTCTGGCTTAGGTACACTGGGATGGTTCGTTTCCTCATAATTAAATCACTTCAACACTAAGTCCATTTGGTGGTATGTATTACAACCGATTGGTGTAACGATACTTCTTGTAATGTTACTTGTAATGTGTATTACTATCTTCTAGTACTGATTGTCACTTGGACTTTTATATGATTCTTATACAATATGGAAGCAAATCACAAAGATTGTACGACATTTCCCCGAAAACCAGTTCCCCGAATGAAGTTTCCCCGAAAGTTATTTCCCCGAAAAACGATTCCCCGAACGAACCGTTTCCCTGAATGTACCGTTTCCCCGAATGTACCATTTCCCCGAATGTACCGTTTCCCCGAAATATTTATAATACTATTTTTAGTACTGGTTCCTAATCATTTTCTTGATTAATTCCATTGTCTGAACTAGTCATTGAAACGAAGTAGCGGAAAGTTAGCCTAAGTTCAAAGTGTGCTGATGTGTAGTCTTTAGAAAGATATCAAGATCATGGAAACTTACACATCTCATTGATATTGTGTATTCCCTCTTACCATGAATTCTTCGAGATATAATGTTCTTCATGATGCTTCAATGAGGTTTGTTTTTTTTTTTAAAATATGGGTCGTTCTTTTCTGTTGTACTGATTGAAAATGACATGGCACTCAATTAAGAACACGCTCATCATAATTTTCCCTTCTTTCATTCATAGGCTGTTCTTTCTATTTATTTTTAAATTTTCAATCGATGAAAACGCCCTTTAAACACGTTATACCTTTAAAACGAGTCATCGTGATTGTAGTAGTAATCTGCTAAAGTTCATTGCCATTGTAAAACACATGATCCAGATGACTTCAACTTTAAGTCTTAAAGTATTCTTGCTAGCGAAGGAAGTCTATGAGCACAATTTTATTGTGTATTAACAGGCTTTAAAACAAAAGTCAATGTGTTTGACAATCAGATTTGAAGCTAAGCACTCTTCATTTTTTTGTAAATCAATGGATCAATCATGACCGAAGTAGCATTTAGAATTGACATTTCTACAGAACATACTAGTAGTTAGACCGCCGGCAATATTTTGAAATAACAGTATATGATGAAAGAAGGGAGAATCTTTGATGAATATTTCTACTATAATGCCTATAGATACCTACTAGAACAGTCGGTCATAAAAAAAATATAGCAGCAGTCAAATTACTGATGATTGATTAAGCTGTTCAACTTGAAAGAACGGCCTATGTTTGAAAGAAGGAAATTTTTATTAAATGAAAGGTTATCAATCTAGCCAAAAAGACGCTGCTGGATCTTTAGGCAGAAGTATGTCAGGCCGAAGTACGTTAGGCTGCAATCATTAGGCCGAAAGTATCATTACGCCGGACGAACGATTGAGTTGAAAGCCAAGAAAAAAACCCCAGTTTGATCATATATAACCCAATACTTAAAAGAATAGCCGACTTCTCAAAGAAGGGTAATCTGTCATGGGACAGTCAGTGGTTTGATAAATTACTACCGTCAATAAGCTATGCAATATTACAACTAAAAACAACTGCGTGTTATAAAAAAAGGCGAAATTTTAAGATGGAATGTTGGCAGAGTGCTCACTTAAGAGTGAGATATAAAGATCATCAGTTCTTCAGTAACAGTATAACATCAACATCAAGAAATCATCTATGTGAGAAAAGGGAAAAGGATAAAAGAATATTGTAAAATCATGGAAGAATATCCCAGTATCCATAGAATTCCCTAGACTCGAGGAATGTAAAATACTCAAGGGACTCATACATCTTGTAGGCCTTTGAAAACAAATTTTAACATCGTTTATGAAGAAAATTAAGAGAGATTAAGACGGACTACTGACCCACTCTACCCTATGAACTTCAGCTTCGCAACCCATTCGATTTAACGTACTTCGGTCTGACGTACTTTGGCTAAGCGTACTTCGTCCTAAAGACCGGATGCCCCTAGTTGTGCATTGGGTCAATGTTAAATGGCATATGCAATAATCTTTTCGGAGAAACGGTACATTCGGGGAAACATTTTTCGGGGAAATGGTACATTCGGGGAAAAAACTTTCGGGGAAACTTCATTCGGGGAACTGGTTTTCGGGGAAACGTCGTACAATCAATTACAAAGATGTTTATGTCCACCTTTAGTAGAACACAATATGTCTATTCTATTTTTTGGTAGTTGTAATAGTGAGCAAAGGGAGGGAAACTTACTTCATATGTGTGTAGAAAAGCACTTATTCAGAGCAAACCCATTGCGGTAATGATTACAAAAGAAATACAATTGATTGGGATGTTCAAAACTATCAAAATGTGTTAGTCGAGCAATTCAACGCTTTTACGGAAGAGAGAGAATGAGTTTTTGGTGTGTCGGAACCCACATATCCATAGGAACCACCACTTGGGTATCTGATAAGCAGATTTTCTCATTCCATAAAAAAAGTCCTCGAAGAAGACCTGAGAAGGGGAATGACGCCGATGAACTAACAGAATCAACGTGTAATGGTAGGCAATGAAAGCCTTTCATTTAATAACTGCGGAAGTGCTCAGAGCACGCTAAGTTGAAGAGAGGCAGGCCAAGTTTCAGTGCGAACGTGGAACCACAAATAAAAAGAAGAAGAAGAAGAAGAAGAAGAAGAAGAAGAAGAAGAAGAAGAAGAAGAAGAAGAAGAAGAAGAAGAAGAAGAAGAAGAAGAAGAAGAAGAAGAAATGTTGTTTTTAAGGGGGAGATAAAGAAGTTTGAAGATGGTTTTAAAATGGGATGTAAGGATACTCAAAGCTGATATTGGAGTGATGGTTATATGGTTAGGTTTCAAGAATGCATTTTTCAAGTCTAAAAAATTCCAGGAAGAATTTTAGGAGGTTTTTCAGAAGGATGGGTTGAATCCCGCTGGACCACCCCTTGAACCTCGCTCAAACTCCATGCCTATTTAAGTACCCCGTCAACTCCTCTAGCATCATGTCTACCCTTAATCCTCCTTGTGCATTAGGGTCATCTTTGACCCATACCGTATGTACACACCATGTTAACGTAACGATCTGTTCCCAACGTGATGCATTAGGAAGGTTAAACCCTCCTCAAATCTATCACATCCCCTCTCTATAAATTCGATTTTAAACTTCCTGGATCACCTTTTTTGATTAGCCCCTTAGTTATTAACAAGATGTTAATGGCCAAAATGCTACGCTCCAAACATGAACATCAGAAGTCTGCCATATAATTCAAATTCCAAATCAATCTTCGAAGCCAGCACCAGTTGCAATCGGTTGCCGTCATTCATCAGTCCGATCAGAATTCAACACAAGTGTGACATGGTGTTGATTATTCATTCAGCAGTGTACCGAAACGATGCGCAAATCACTGTCTTCGCCCCATCGTTGATCCGTCGTCGTCGCCGCCGACGTCCTCTCTTGTCGCTGCTGCACCAACCAAAGCTATGACTGACTGAAGTATGCGGCCATACCATGCCATCATGCCGCTGCCGTCAGGTACAAGAAGCCTATTTTCTTAGAATTTCCAAGAATGTTTTTCGTTTCTCCATTCCAGAGCGGCCTCGGGGGCAAGGGTTGCTATTTCTTTGGCACAGAGACTTGAAAGAAAAACAAATCACTCAAGTATGAAGGTAAAAACGAACAACTCGCAAAAGGCGCCAGGTGAGGCGGCTGTCGTTCACCAGAATTCACGCTGCTCGCTCGGGTGGTACTGTACAGCATGATCGGAACTGTTAAAATCTGGGTAGGGTTGCTGAAAAATAACTAAATTAATTGATGAAGTTTAAAATCACATTCATGATAACTCTCTGGTGCCCGACTGAAGGTAGAGCCGAAATCCCAGACCGTGGTATGAAGAATAGTTTGTAGGCATTGAATAGGGCATGTTGCGAGAATATCGGACAATAACCCTGCAAAGTTGTTAATGTTATGTAATAATGTAATAATGCTAATGTTGGCACAAGAAGACGTGGATCGCAGAGAGCATGATGGGTTGACCAGGTTGCGCATGGTCTGGTGATTGTTGGGCGTGACTGACATTGGAGAACTATGGTGTTGACCTGGTGTGATGGTAAGAACGAACGCATGACTAACACGGTGAAGACCTGGGATCTCTTATCCAAAATACTCACACATTGTGTTGTGGGTTCTCCTTTTGGAAAGCAAGTACAGTCGAACTATCCTTGTGTATCCTTCATGTCTGTGTAAAATCTATAAATGAGTAACACCGTTTTCAGTTTTTCTTATTTTTTGGCCAAAAAATTGCTCCATTTTTCGCTGGGTATGCACACGTGCTTTTTCTGCTCTCCACTTTCTAATTGAACCGCGTATGGCAATTTACTGCAAAACTCAGCCACCACCGTTCCATGGAAAAGCATTTCGACAGGCACCGTTCGGTTGTCAATTTTGCACAGCCGTACTCAAACGGCTCGTAAAATAAATAAATAACCAGCAGCTTAGAAGACGAAATAGGTCAACTGTTTTCATGTGGATCGAATTTGGCACATGGAGTAGAAGATTAAATATTTATGAATGTTCTATTTGTTGCATGATTTGTACCGGACAAACAAGTCCGCAGAGGTACTGCAATGCTCTGTGTGGTTGATGAAAGCTTCAATACTTCACCAACGAAGAAGTGCATTTTTGCACTGGTCTTTCTCACGCTCACTCATAGGAGTTCTTCAACCCGATAGAGCAACAGAAATTGACAATTTTTCTCATTACAAAGTTTGGCCACAATTTCCGCTTTCGAGCGGTGGCTGTCGTCACATTGCGCCATAATTTCTCCTCAATTACGTTGCCTAATTATTACCACTGTAAATTGAATTTCTTCAGAATTGTTTCATCTGGACCTTTGCACGATAAGAATATCAGACATTTTTCACATTTCATTTGCTGCTGATGAATGGCGCTGATTGGATGCCATGCCTTTAGATGAAGAAGCGGTTTGCATTAACTGAAACACGAGAAATTGTGCTTCTGAAGAAGAAAATTGGGTGGAATAACACTAGTTTACAAAATACTTCTGTCAACGAGAGACGAACCAGCCAAGGGCTGAAAGTCTCTCAAATAAAGATAAATCAATCAATCAAATTCTGTCAACGACCAAAAAATTTTAACCACAATCTAGTGCTGATTTCGAAACCGTGCTTCAAAAAATTTTAAGTAGAATAGTTTTTAAGTTTTAGCTCAAAAACAAATTTTACAATTTTTAAAAATATGAAATTTACTTAAATTCAAATACCTTGCGTTTTGTTCAACCAATTTTAAATCTTTTTCCGTGAAATAAAAGCTGAATATAATACCTTTCAATCATCTGAATACAGATAAATGAAATTTAAGATATTGGCAAGTTTAAGGAACGATATTCTTAAATTTGAGCAAAATTTCCAAAAATATACGAAGCAATTATTTTTTTTCAATAAAAAAAAAACAATTTAAAAATTGTTTCTAAATGTTAATTTGACGTATCATATGTAGGTATCATATGTAGGACCTTGCTATGGAAAGTCGAAAAAAATTCCGCTCTACTATTTTTTTCCTTCGCGTTTTCGAACTCAGGGCATGATTCTACACCAAAAATGATCATCACCTTACTGAGTTCAGAAATGCTGTAAACTAGTGTAATTGGTAGAATGTGGCACTGAACTTCAGCACTGCTAATACACGTAAAGCAGTAAAATGTGCCACGTGATTTACGTAAATCCATTTTATGATTAGCAGCTTCTTCTTTGAAGCTGTAATAAGCATGCTTTAAGTATGCATAATATTCCACTTAAATTTTGGCAAGAAACATGCGCCTTGTTTTTTTTTGGAAAATATTTGAAAATCAGTGACGTTATTATATTTCTTGATTGATGAAAATTCGCATGAACACTAGCAAACAATATGAAGATATAAATTCTCATGAAAAGTTTTCCTATGGAATTACATTAATTAGGGCATTCCGCGAATGAAAAACAAGTATGCTAGACATAGCACAGGAGAATTGGGTTTACTTGACACGCTCTCGCAATCTATGTACTTTGTTTGTTTTTGTTTTACAGTTGATCCCCACTTCGGATTAAACTTTGCATAGGAAAAACATATTTGCCAAAATCTTGCCGGTTTATCTTTCAAGCGTAGCGCTACGTGAAGGAATTAGGAGAGTCATGGTGCTTGTGCTTCCTTATTCTTCGAGCTGCTACGCAAACATCTACTAGCTTCATCGATCCGGTGTAAAGTGAGCGAAACACGAAAAAAGTGATGGTCTTTTGAAGCGGAAATTAAAGGGTGTAAAGCTAATTAAAATTCTTAACGGAAATTACGTGAGCAGACTTTCACGACAAAACACTAAATTTATTGAAGAAAACCTGATCAAGAAGTTTATAATTAAATGCTTTTTCATTCAATCTAATCCGAGGGGCACAACATGTAAAAACTAATTAATCAAGGGCTCTTATTTTTCGTTTTTCGGCGTTATGTGCCAACTAGTTGTGAACCTGCTTCTCAGCTTAATTCCATAAGAAAAAATGCGCCCAGATATGAACGATAGATGTATTGAAAAACTGATGTTAGGTCAGCGGAAGAAAAATCGAAAGATAGAGGCAGCACTTCGATCGATCTTTGCAGATTAACCCGGGAGTGGTCAAGTCGTGTACTGAGTACATGTGTACCATGAAAAAAGCACGCTTTTTACACATCGTTAGCGTAGTGGTATCGCGGAGAGTGGTCGAAAACACGATTGCTCGAGGGTTAATGCAAAACGGCACAGCCAAAGTGGCTTCCACTGATGATGCGCCTTCGTATTTCACGGCTCACGTTATTGTCAGCCGTTAGCAAGGAACCGAGGTAGACGAATTCTTCTACCACCTCGAAAGTATCCCCGTCTATCGTAGCATTGCTGCCAAGGCTTGTCCTGTCTCGCTCAGTCCCACCTACCAGCATGTACTTTGTCTTAGCCGCATTCACCACCAGTCCGACCTTTGCTGCTTCACTTTTCAGGCGGGTGTACAGTTCTGCCACCGTTACAAATATTCTAGCAATAACATCCATGTCATCCGCAAAACAGACAAATTGGCCGGATTTCGTGAAGATCGTACCCCAGCTGTTGAGCCCGGCTTGTCGCATAACACCTTCCAGGGCGACGTTGAATAGTAGGCAGAAAAGTCCATCACCTTGTCGTAGTCCCCGTCAAGATTCGAATGAACTGGATAGTTCACCCGAAATCCTTACGCTGTTCTGCACACCGTCCATCGTTACTCTTATCAGTCTGGTAAGCTTCCCGGGAAAGATGTTCTCGTCCATAATTTTCCATAGCTCTGTGCGGTCGATACTGTCGTATGCCACTTTGAAGTAGATGAGCAGGTGGTGCGTTGGGACCTGGTATTCACGGCATTTCTGGAGGATTTGCCGTACGGTGAAGATCTGGTCCGTTGTCGACCGGCCGTCGATGAAACCGGCTTGGTAACTCCCCACGAACTCATTTACTTTAGGCGAAAGACGACGGAAGATGATCTGGGATAACACTTTGTAGGCGGCATTCAAAATGGTGATCGCTCGAAAGTTCTCACACATTAACTTGTCGCCTTTCTTGTGGATGGGACAGATTATCCCTTCCTTCCACTCCTCCGGTAGCTGTTGGGTTTCCCAGATCTTGACTACTAACTGGTGCAGAGATTCTGCGCGTATGCGGTGGCGACATCCGGATGCTTCAGTCGCTCTAGATCGTACCAGGGCGGCCGCCGGTACTGTACATTGTTCATAACGGAGAGTTTTGGGCGCAGTTTAACCATCACCAGGTAGTGATCAGAGTCGATGTTAGCGCCACGATAGGTCCTGACGTTGATAAGGCGCCATCCACAAATTACGTAACGCTCTAGGGGGAGGGGGGAAGTATGGCCGAGCGTTACGGTCCATACAAAAAATTTCGGGTTTCCATACAAAAAAGCGTTACGGAGGGGTGAGGGGGGGGGGGGGGGTTCGAAAATTGTCGATTTTAGCGTTACGTAATAAATGGATGCTGAATAATGTCGGAGAAGTGCCGTCTATCAATCAGAACGTTGTCGATTTACGATTCCGTTTGTTGTGGTGATCTCCAGGTGTAACGATACGGGAGGCTGTGCTGGAAGAAGGTGTTACGAATGGCCATGTTTTTGGAGGCGACGAAATCAATGAGTCGTAGGCCGTTTTCGTTCGTTTGCTGGTGGGCGCTAAACTTACCAATCGTCGGTCTGAATTCCTCCTCCTGGCCTACCTGAGCGTTCAAATCTCCTATGATGATCTTGACGTCGTGGCTTGGGCAGCGATCGTACTCGCGTTCGAGCTGCGCGTAAAATGCGTCCTTGTCATCATCAGTACTTCCGGAGTGTGGGCTGTGCACGTTTATTATGCTGAAGTTGAAGAATCGGCCATTGATCATCAACCTGCACATTCTTTCGTCGATCGACCACCAACCGATCACGCGCCTCTGCATATCACCCATCATGATGAAAGCTGTTCCCAGCTCGCGTGTGTTGCCGCAGCTCTGGTAGATGGTATGATTACCTCTAAACGTTCGCACCATAGATCCTGTCCAACACACCTCCTGCAGCGCTACGATGCCGGTCCCGCGGCGAGTATGCGGGTGCTCCCAATGAAGTTGAGAGATCGGCAGTTCCACGTACCGAGATTGGAAACTCGGTACGTGGAACTGCCGATCTCTCAACTTCATTGGGAGCACCCGCATCCCAAGCAATACACATGTTATATTAAAGTTACGGCAGCGCAAGTTTTGGTTGTATAGAAGTTTATTTTACGTTATTTAAACACAATGTTAAAATTACGTCAAATAAACTTCTATATAACCAAAACTTGCGCTGTCGTAACTCTATTATAACATGTGTGTTTAAAAAAAAAAAAAAAACTCGGACGTAGATCAGCCGCCCCTAACATGGGGATCAGACGCTGTTGTGAGCCGATCCTCCTGGAGAACAGACGCTCAGGTTTGCCGAAGCAAACCCCCCCTTCCCTGTCAGCCTACGACCAAAGTTCCCACCGGGGTTGGTTACCCGATCTTCCCTAAGGTTGCTCATAGTTTTCGGCCGGTACCGCGTGGAGGTAGGGATAGGAGTTGCTGGGCAGAGGCTAGTGGATCAAAATGGGATCTGAATTGTGCAGCATACCCAGCCTTTATCGTGCCATATTTTTTCAATAGTCTTTTCAAATATTCGTTCTCAACGTACATTTTAAATATTATAGATGTTAGCGAGTTACAGTAAGGAACAGCTTTGCTTAACAACAGAACAAAAATCTACTTTTTTAGAAAGGCAAAAAACCGCTCCTATTATTGTTTTCCGTTATGTTTCCAAATTTAGGGCAAGGTTTTACACTGAAAATGAACATCAGCTTACTGTGTCCATAAACACTGTAAACTAGTGTAATTAAATATTGGGAAAACTTGTGAAAGTTTTGCTTATCTTTTAGAATTCTTGGATGTTGAATTTATTTGGAAAAACTATTTTCAGCTCTGCAAAAGCACTACACTGTAATCAGTCAGTCTACTTTCACCCCGCAAGTAGAATAAATGCTTTTTAATTCAAAATGTTATTAAACACATTAAAACAGCGTTTCCCAAACAATGGGTCGTGACCCACCAGTAGCTGATTTTTGGTGCGTCGCGAAGTCTTTATTAACTTATGTCGAATGTTATTGCTAGCCATTTTCTTATTTTCAAATATTCCCTTGAAAAATCCATTTCGGTTTCTTCTTAATTCTATTCAAAATTTTGTTATTATAAGTCTTGTCTGGAGTGTATTGAATATTGAAATTACTGTATGTGTTCTGAGATCGATTCTAAAACTTTGAGCTTTCAACCAGAAATTTTAAGATTAGGGTAAAATTTGAGATATTACTTGCGTTCTGAAAAAAAAAAAAAAAATGAGTTCAAGTTGTTGCTTGCCGTGAGCATTTTCTGTTAGACTTACACGCCAGTATCAGCAATTAAAATACCTAAAAATTTAGAAATACCAAAAATCACCAAAAATATTACCAAACTTTGACAAAAAATCTCACCTGTACCGACCATAAGTAAAGCTTAACTTCTGTGAAATTCAGATGAATGACGATAATCTGAACTTTAACGGGAAAACTTAAATGTGGTTTCAATAGGAAATAAAACAAGTGAGTATGGCTCATCTGACCATCCAGCAGTGCTATAATTCTAAAACTATTTGATGTTCACCCAACGCTGTGAATATCTATAGCATTTTCAACTGATATTTAATTTTAACCCGGGAGCGGTCGCATAGTGTACTGAGTACACGCACCATGAAAAATGCACGCATGTGGTATTTTTTTTTTTTTTATGTCTTTATTATCGAGACTTTCAGCCCAAGGCTGGTTCGTCTCCAACGCATGTGGTACATAACGTGAGCGCGGCGTCACTGTAGGCAGTTAAAGACGCAACTGCTCGAGGGTTAAAGTAGATTTAAATGTTCTGCAGAAATATAAAATTACCACTATATCTGGAGCCAGACTGGTTAAATATATTAGGAACTTGGAATCTCGTCTCAAATTTTTAAGACTAAAATTTAACTGGTGCTGCAAATTTGGGCTCCTTAACCTTTCTTGGACATTTTCAAAAAACTAAAAGAGCAATATAAACTAACTTAATAAAATTTTTTTTAAAGTTTAAGGGCTACGTAATGTTAGGTTGTGGAACCTATCAGAGTGATAAAATGTACAGGAGGTCGCCAAAATGTTTGGGATAGGCAACTTTTTTTAACTCTCAAAAATTCTCAAATTTTGATTGTTTGTCAACCTATTATATGTGCATCATTGGTACAAATTTGTGCTCGATTGGTAAATCTTTCGCGAAGCCAGAACCATTCTCGTAAAACACTATTTTTTATGTAATCAATTTTTGAACTGTCATATCTCTGAAACCAGTAAACCGGTCCAAATGAAATTTTGAAGATTCATCAACAATATATTGATACTTTATGCGACATTATAAAATTTAATATTTTCTCACGAAGAATAAAGTTATACCGGTTTGACATTTTCATCCACATAGAGGAAATAAGTTATATTTAAATTAAGACACAAAAATTAGTAAATGTGTTCTTCCTTCAATCCAATTAGGCTCTAATATATCTTATTAGAGATATCTTGAGAACAGAAGTAGAAAATGGATATCAAAACTAAAATTTAATGTCATTGATGTAAAAAATACATTTTTTCGAGAATAATCCAAAAAGTGTCAATCCATGATAACTTTTTTAAATGTTTATAATGCTTTTTATGTTAAAATAACTTGTGAAGCACTAATGTATTGTTGATAAACGTTCAAAATTTTATTCAATTCGGGTCACTGGTTTCAGAGATATGACAGTTCAGAAAAAGCTGTCTGAAAAATAGTATTTCACGGAAACGGTTCTAGCTTCACGAAAGCTTAACCAATCAAGCTCAAATTTGTATCAATGATGCACATATAGTAGGTTGACAAACAGTCAACATTTGAGATTTTTTTTATTCACCTTATGAAAAGTTACAGCATGTTGAACTTTTTTGTGAGAGAAATAAAAATGTTGCCTATCTCATACATTTTGGCCACCCTCTGTATTTATTTAAAAAAGTGGTCCAAATTTGCAAAAAAATGACTTATTTTATAAATTTTCATGTTGGTGGGTCGCCAAATTCTATTAAAATCAAAAGTGGGTCGCAAGTTGAAAAAGTGTGGGAACCCTGCATTGAAATGATTTACAGTAGAAGTTTCAACATCGTTAAGTGATGGAGTTCATCTTCTAAGAGAAGTGGAACAATCTCGACAGAGCTTCTATTTTGGTAACTTTTCTGCTATAACTCAGTCAATTTTTAACCAAATGACACAAATTTTGGAACACAGTGAGATATGTATAGTATCTGGCCGTGTACATAATTTCATATCAATTGGTTTTGAATTGAATGAGTTATAGTGAGAAATTGCTCAAAATTCCAGTCACTGCCCAAGTGCGGCTCGGTACCCTACTTCTTTTAAAACATTGAGTTTGATCATATTGGTACTAATCGAAAATTAGAAGTCAAAATTTGTGGGAAATGATCAATTTCATCCGAAATCACGGTACGTATGCACGATCTCAACTCTTTCTAGCGAAAAATATCCCGTGAATGCTTCACCCGTGTGGTACATTTGTCGATAAATGCAAGCCGACTGTGGGAATACGGTGAGAATTCTTTAGTGTTCACTTACATCGACTCTTGTTACCGCATTTGCCTACACGGGAATTGGAGGACACGTGCGACTCGGCTTTTGTCACGTAACACGCCGCGCAGAATAAGCACAAATATAGTGGAATGCATAAACTAGTCTGACTTGATTATCCAGAATCGGATTCTGGCGCTTTCCAAAATTATATCTCGCAATCTGAATGCTGTAAGAAGCTGAAATTTCGACAGATTATTGATCAAAGTTGGTTAGACAAAATATCAGCTTTATAGAGCATTCCGTTCCCCAGATATATGTTTGAGAAACATCAGAACCCGACTCCAGATAATCGAGTCCGACCTGTATTGGCTCCACATATCAGACCCGAAGTGATAATTGATTATGTATTACTATGTATTATGTATGTATACAAGACTACGCTGTGAATGTCTTCGTTCATTTCGGAATCCAGCATCCAGGAGTTCCAGGATCATTTCGGGAAATTTGACATAGGGTTAGATGGGGAAAGATGTAATTTTTTTCATATTTTTATAGTTTTCAACGATAAATAGATTCATTTGTTAGGCATTCAAAGTTGGAACAGCAATTAAAATATATTTGCTGGGTATTTCAGTAGAACTATTCTCGTAACTAATGCATTTTCATCGATTTTTAGCGATTTTAAAAGTAGGTTCGTAGAACGGAAGTAGTGCAAAAAGGCCATCTGTCATGGGGTATGATGCCACTTTATGAAAACATTACAAAATTACGTCCATCATTATTCCCCCTTAACGATGGTCGTCATATTTGAGAGACCCCAAACATGGACAGCATTAACAACCATGCGCCTCCATGTGTTTCTCAATCACATGGAGTCACATAGCTGATAATAAATTGCATGCAAGAGAAACCGGAAGTTGACAATTATCATTTAAATATCAAATGATTTTCCGTGGGTTTTCCTGCCTGGCTTCTAGAAAGATATTTTATGCAAATACATATACAATCCCGTTCAAAAGTTTGGGGTCACCCCCTCAAAAACATGTAATTTTTTTAGGCCCATATCTCCGCCAATTTGCGTCCGATTTCAAAACCCTAGGTTTCTTTCAAAAGATAATAAGTCAAAGAATCTTTGCACATGATTTAAAAGAAACTTTTTCAAAAAAATTTGTATGTTAACTTAATCTAAAGTTGCCAAATTTTCTAAAAAATGAATGTAAACTTACGGCAGTGTCGCTGGAAGTTGGGTCTACCAAATTTTAAGATGAGAGCAGTAATATGGCCCATTTTCTATTAGCTTTCAACTGCTTTTTACAGAACTTAGCTAAAAAATCTAGAAAAAAAGTTATTAAGTAAATTAATCCTTGATGTCATCGACTAAAAGTTTGGGGTTACCCCTCAATATGATGTATCGGTCAAAAGTTTGGGGTCACTTTCGTAAAACATGGAAAAGTGATTTGGTGATATCTTCGTCATCTATAGTTCAATTTTAATTATTTTTGGCTCATTTCAACGATAATTAACTAAATTTACGTTTGATGTCTTCAACTTAACGTATTTAACGATTTTTGTATATAAAAATGTTTTGTAATGTGCTAAACATTTTATCACGCGTCAAAAAATGAGGCAACTTTACGTTAAGTTTAAGTATGTAAATTTCAACAAATATGTGTGGTTCAATGTCTATGCAGTAAGTATCATTCATTTTGTTTCAAATAAGCCAAGAAGAATTAAAATTGAATGAAAGATGACAAAGATATCATCAAATCACTTTTCAATGTTTTACGATAGTGACCCCAAACTTTTGGCCGATACAGCATTTTGAGGGGTGACCCCAAACTTTTGGTCGATGACATCAAGGATTAATTTACTTAATTACTTTTTTTCTAGATTTTTTAGCTAAGTTCTGTAAAAAGCAGTTGAAAGCTAATAGAAAATAGGTCATATTACCGCTCTCATCTTAAAATTTGGTAGACTCAACTTCCAGCGACACTGCCGAAAGTTTATTTTAATTTTTTAGAAAATTTGGCAACTTTGGATTAAGTTAACATACAAAATTTTTTGAAAAAGTTTCTTTTAAATCATGTTCAAAGTTTCTTTGACTTATTTCTTTTGAATGAAACCTAGGGTTTTGAAATCGGACGCAAATTGGCGGAGATATGGGCCAAAAAAATGACATGTTTTTGAGGGGGTGACCCCAAACTTTTGAACGGGAGTGTATCTTGGCACTATACACCTATAGTAATGATCAAATCACAATCGGGAATGATTTAATGAGTTGGGCCATGTTACCCCACTTTGGCATTTTGGAATTTGTTCCCCTACAGCAGTGATTCCCAAATGATTCCCACTTTGAAAATCAAATCTTAACCAAAGTCCAATTTTTTCGGAGAATTTGATCATGTTCTTTTTTTGAGTCATCAGCCATTCAGTGGAAGCTCTTCAGTTCTCTTCTAAAATAGCAATTTTTGTTTTTTTTGGAAACACAGCCACGGTTGAAAATTGCGAACTATTAAACAAAATCTGATTTGAAATAATAAATCTACTTAATGCACTTAATACTTAATACATGTTTGAAATTTTAACATTTATTTAATGAGAAAGCATGTTACACTTTTGTTATCTATTTTTTTTTTTTTTTGAAAATGAAGTAATTATGGAAATTTGCAACAAAATGATTCTTTATGTATTAAGAAATACGAAACTTGTCTGCCTTTGATTTGTCTCAGGTGTGAATTCAAAACGCGATTTTTTTTTCTTAATGCTTTCATATATTTCAGTATATAGGAAAACTATGAAAGTATTTTGATTTTACCAGAGTTTTTCAAGCTTCATGTATTCTGAGATTTTGTGCTAGAATTTTAAACAAAATTCGGAACCTTATGATTTTGTTCAAGTTTGAATTTACAAATTTCTCGCTATTCGAGAGTTGATAATCAAGATGACATTTTACGCCTACATATTTAGTAAAATTGCTGATATTTGCCACTCTACTTGAAAGGTTTTTGTTTTGTTTTTGGCATATTTATTACAGATCATCTAATTTTCGGTAAAGTTTCAATCTTTGCCGAACTTTTGAAGATTTTGTCAGCAAAACCAAGACGACTTTCAAGGCTGAATCCCTACTTTCAATCTTCTTTCTTCGATATTTGAAAATAATTAAATTGAGTTACATTTTCTTAAAATTTTCCAAAAATATAAATATAATATAAAGTTGTTTAGTCACTATTCTGTTTTATAAATTATAGACTGGAAGTTAAATGAAAATGTAATAAAATTTGTTGGCGCGTCAAAACATTTTCAAAATATCAAAAAATACAGTGAAAATAAGAAAACTTTGTTCCAGTAACCTACGGAATAGACAGAATTTGTAGATTTTTATACAATTCCAAAATTTTGAAACTTATTTCAAAAAATGCAAACTTAGGGGGGCGAAAATATTTTTCAACAGCTTCAAGGGGGTGATTGCTCCGACAAGTTTGGGAACCATTGCCCTACAGTGTTTATTGAGCATTGGGCAGCATCATACGTCTTGTGTGAGACTTTCCGGCTGTGAACCGTTATTTGGCGAAAACTTAGTGACTTATTTCAACCTTTATACCTAGATGTTCTAGATTATGAATTGATGAACTTATTGTTCGATAACAACCTAGCCCAACTTGGAAAGTTTATAGCCAACTCATTAAGTATGTTCCATAGTTGAAAGTCGAACTTCTTCCATCGATACATCGAAAGTCACACCACCACGGACGGCAGTCAGCCATGACCAACTTTGCTGATTGAATAACCAGCTAAATAATTAAGAACTAGAAAACCCTCTTGTAGGGGTACTTTCGCTGCTGACTGGCACCCACTCGGTGCGCGGAAATGACAACGAACGGCAGTGAAATATCGAGTGTTGAAAGCTCGCACACTATACCAGCCGGGCCGGGGAGGAAACAGCTTTATTTTATTATCTGACTCGGGAGGAAACTTTTCCAATTTTTGGAAGTTTCCGTTTAGTGTGCATGGCAAGCAGATTGGCCAGAGTAGCAGGCTGCCTGCCGGAGGCGACGACGACGGGCAGCGGCCTGTGCTCGAAACAGAAATCAAGTCAAAGATTAAGGCAGCTGCTGCTGCTGCTGCTATGGGAAGGAGGTGGCCGGTGGCCTGCAAGGCGTTAGAAATACATCTTTTATTCAGAATGGAAAATTGAAACTGCTGAAAGGACACGGCAATTGTTATGGTTGAAGAAGAATGGAAGTTGAAATTGTCGCCGATTTTGTTTTGCATCGTGCTGGCTGGCGTTGTTGGAGAAAGCGGAAGAACTGTGGACTCTTTTAGAGACGAAAGTTTGTCGTTGGTTGCCAGAGCAGCGTGCTCGTCCGAGGCTAGATCTTTGGCATTCAAGGGATGCGGAATGCGGATGGGAAGGAGTGGCCTCTGCTGCTGTTGCCACTTTACTCTCACGATTTGTGTGATTTTTTAACGAGATTAGTCTACTCGATTTTATCTCCTGATGAGTTTACAGAAGTTTAATTAGGTCTTTATGGGGATGATATTGACGGAAGCCGTGGTAGAGGAAAGTCTGATATGCAAGCGCGCATACTGATGTCATTGAATCACATCTCACGAGAGATGTCGAAGAGATTCAAGATAACTTTGTCATTGTTTTCAGGCACAAAGAACTTGGAGGAAGAATGGAATAGAAGTTTCTATATTGGATTGTTTATCTGATCTGTTCATTACTGACAAAACAAAGTTGCATTTTTTGGGACAATAAGATACATACAAAACATACATATTAAATCAATCGTATTCGATTTTTTATGAAGTTTTTTAATGTCTCTTTTATGTTTCTTTGCTTCTTGGTTAGTTTTTTTTTCTTTCAGAATATTATTTTAGCCGGCTTTATCTATAGCATTGAACGTTTCGGCTCATTGTTTGATTGAGCCTATCTCAGGTAGATATTAAGAGTACCTTAAACAGTTTTTCTATTTCTAAAATTATATTCAAATAGAAATCTATTCACTCTGTATTCGTCTGTTGTTAGTGTTTTGGGTTTTTTTTAAGAACATAACAGTGAATCATGTTTACCCTACTAACAAAGGTAGCTGCGTAATAGCTAATGGAGAAAGCGCTTGTGAAAGAAAGCTCTCCTAAACTTTTATACAGCAAAATTGTTAGTTGGGTAACACTACTTACTGACTCGATTGCGGAGAAAATTGATAGGAAGGTTTTCCCTTGCTTGAAGTACCACGAATTTCATTTAACACTGTTTTGATTTCTCGCAAAGGCATCATGCGCGTAAAATCTACATTCAGTAAACTGACTTCTATTACTTAAACTCGGTAGAAGGCGTGTCAAAGTTGATTCGCGAACTCTGCCATGCAATTATCATAGCATTATGACAGTCAGGGAAAATAATTTCCCGATGAACGCGTCAACCTGCACCGAGTAGTAGAAGGGCAAAGCTGAATGCAACCAAGACAGGACCCCAACATCATCCGTAATCTGATTTCGGTCTTTTCAGATTATATTTTGCTGCCACCATCCCCCCAAACTGGGCGCTGGCTACAACTTTCAGTCCAATTTTCTTTTTCACTTGCTCTTTTCATATCTGATTTTCTGGCTTTTGATTTTTCTGCTGCTGCTCCTGCTGCCGTTTAGTGGAGGCTGATGTAGACCTGTGCGCCGACTATATTTTGCGCGGCGGCGGCGTGAGGGTCATTTTTGGCCGGCGGCGGCGGCGTCATCGGCGTCACGCCGGTAGCAGCTTTCGGCGGCGGCGGCGGCGGCGTGAATCGGCGTGACCAAAATTTGACCATAATTTCAACATTGGCAAAGCAAAAAAGTTGTCATTACGTTCTATGGGCTTTTTCATGACCATTGATGACATAAACTGTTACATTAGAATTAATACCTTTTTTATTTCTGTTCGGCTCCGCACTGCCACCAGTGATTAGGCTTTTTTAACTTATTCTTTTATTTGGAAAAATCAGGCGTCACATATGGGCATAACAGATCCGAAATGATTTTTGGTTTTTACGTTGTTTACATTTTTGAAATTTTTGACGGCCTTAATACTATAGGGCACTGCATGAAGTTCTATCCTTCTCTTTCACTCTTACAGAAATTTTATAAACAACAAGGCCAAGAAACGTCAAAATCCCATACGAAATCAAAACAGTGCAGTGCCCTATATTTGTTTATGGAGCAGACAAATATTTATAATATGAATGGAGGTTGTACATTTCCCCGAAAACCAGCTCCCCGAATGAAGTTTCCCCGAAAGTTTTTTTTCCCGAATGTATCATTTCCCCGAAAAATGTTTCCCCGAATGTACCGTTTCCCCGAAAAGATTATTGCATATGCCATTTAACATTGACCCAATGCACAACTAGGGGCATCCGGTATTTAGGACGGAGTACGCTTAGCCAAAGTACGTCAGACCGAAGTACGTTAAGCCGAATGGGTTGCGAAGCTGAAGTTCATAGGGTAGAATGGGTCAGTAGGCCGTCTTCTTAATTTACTTCATAAACGATGTTAAAATTTGTTTTCGAAGGCCTAGAAGATGTTTGAGTCCCTTGAGTGTTTAACATTCCTCGAATCTAGGGAATTCTATGGATACTGGGATATACTTCCATGATTTCACAATATTCTTTTATCCTTTTCCCTTTTCTCACATAGATGATTTCTTAATGTTGATGTGATACTGTTACTGAAGTATTGATGATCAATTAAGTGAACACTCTGCCAACATTCCATCATCAAATTTCGCTTCTTTTTATAACAGTCGTTTTTAGTTGTAATATTGCATAGCTTATTGACGGTAGTAATTTATCAAACCACTGACTGTCCCATGACAGATTACCCTTCTTTGAGAAGTCGACTATTCTTTTGAGTATTGGGCCTGCTAAATATCAGTCTCAGTGCCTGTTTTTCAGCCGAACATGAATGACTGCGGCGGTTGTTTTCAGTTCCTCGATGTGAGAACTGACAGAGGCCGAGAGCTCCATCCATGAGCGTCCCAACTAGGTCATTTCCCAATCATCCACACACTACTCATGCTGACAGGCCACTCGTCTCAAGCGGTGGCTTGTGAGAGTGAGTGCCCTATACGCTACCACGGGTAAAAACACTCAACTACCGAAAATTGAATTGAAATTTAGCCCTGTCAGTTTTCGCTTTCAGCTCGCTGCGTGCGAGTGTGAGTACCTATTTCATTTCGCTCCCGTGTTTCTGATCGGAAAATAACAATGACAGAAAAACAGAGAAAATGAAAAAAAGCAAAATATATATCGCTATCAAAAAGGCCTGTTGAAAAATTTCAGCCCCGTATATGATCGAACTGGTTTTTTTTCTTGGCTTTCAACTCAATCGTAATTATGCTCGTCCGGCGTAATGATACTTTCGGCCTAATGATTGCAGTCTAACGTACTTCGGCCTGACATACTTCTGCCTAAAGATCCAGCAGATTCTTTTTGGCTAGATTGATAACCATTCATTTAATAAAATTTTCCTTCTTTCAAACATAGACTGTTCTTTCAAGTTAAACTGCTCAATCAGTCATCAGTAATTTAATTGCTGCTATATTTAATATTTTTTTTGTGACCGACTGTTCTAGTAGGTATCTATAGTAGAATAACTAGCCACAGAATGTCAATGTCACGAGCGTTCGTGTGACCAACATCTAGTTTGCCACTCCCTCACAGCGTCAGTACCGGTCCTAAAAGTGTCAAACCAATTTTATAGTCTAGTCTAGTCTAGTCTAGTCTACACATACACAGCCATTCATTGAAAGAATCCTGGAAAATGATAGAATCGACTACTTCTACCATTTTTCTTGTCATTATTAATGCTTGCAGTACATCATCGAAAATGCATTACAAGTATTAAAGCGGCCAGGCCTACTGTGCAGCGTTATTGATTATACAATAAAACCATTAAACGGGGACATCTCGTACCAACCGCTCAGTTTTGTATAGAAAGCTAACTACGTGAAAAATCGGTGGGGGTGACGTTGCTAAGAAGGTTAATGTCGCCCCTTGGTCCTTGGAATCCTGGGATGGAACACAGGTATTTGGTCCGTGTCCTGGCCCTAATGCCTAGGCTTAAGCGCCTAAACTCGCTCTCTGAAACGAGAAACACTACTGATCTCTCCCAATGACATGGTCCAGTTTAATTAACAAAATTTTATAAGTACTTCAATAAATAAAATCAGAAAGATCTCACCCGATTCAACCGATAATCAAATCCAACATTTTTGAAGCTTTCTCAAAAGTTCATCCTTCAATCGCAGCTCGAAACAAGCCCAACGTGGTGCTGTCATGCATTTGCTTTCACCTCCGTCGCGCATCATCACTGAACATCGCTGGACCATGAGCCAGAAATGCACTTTATTACTATTATTTTTTCTTCACAAAACTCTGTTTTCCGTTGTGATCTTCTTTGAATTAGTCTTTTTGCACCCATATGCATACCTATTAAACATGTTTCATTATAACTCAACCGTAACTGTGACGTGATAGGACTACCGATTGCGACGGCATTCTACACAGTTCCACTCCAAACTCATCTCTTTGACCACCGATATCCGAGGGTAGAAGAGAATGTTATCACTGAATAATTCACATATTCTCGTCAATTTCATTGACAATTTTATCTTCACACGCGAGCTGATTCCACCAAAACTACGGTAAACATACTCAAATCTATGCCGGAAGGCGTAGTACCTACAGCGGAATCAAATTTTCATCCGCCGTTTCAAACGAAAAAAAAAAAAAACACGCGGACCTAACACCTCTGTCAAACCACGCGACCGTTCGCAGCCGTGTCAAACCAATTTTATAGTTATGATTAACCTGGGCTTGTTAGGGGAATATCTGTAAATAAAAGAAAATCGGGTTAAGTACGGTTCCTTTGAATTCCACTAAGAATTTGCATCCTTTGACAGATACGTATTTCGACCTCAACTGTAAGGCCGTCTTCAGTGTCTTGTACTTGACTCGACGAGCCAAAACAAAACATCCACAACAACATGTGTATGTAAAAATAAAGGATAAATACACCTGAGATATGTAATAAAATTAATTAATTTATTGTCTACAACGCCATTAGCGATGTAATTTCTCATACATCTACTGTATCTATAGGCATTATTCTTTATTACACCAACGAACCTGAGATCATTTTGACAGATTTAACATGAGCATGAAAAGGAGGGCAACATGATCGATAAAGTAGAATATATGATCCGTCTTTTTCGTGCACGTATGTGGTCTGTGAAAATGACCTGAGAATTATCAAACATTTTCATGGCTAGCTTTGTTGGTGTAATGAAGAATAGTAGAAATCTTCATCAAAGATTCCCCCTTCTTTCATCATATACTGTTCTTTCAAAATATTGCCGTCGGTCTAACTACTAGTATTTTCTGTAGAAATGTCAATTCCAAATGCTACTTCGATTATGATTGATCCATTGATTTACAAAAAAAAAACTGAAGAGTGCTTAGCTTCAAATCTGTTTGTCAAACAAATTGAATTACATTACATACTTTTGTTTTAGAGCCTGTTAATAACACATTCAAATTATGCTCATTTCCTTCGCTTGCAAGAATACTTTAAGACTTAAAGTTGAAGTCATCTGGATCATGTGTTTTACAATGACAATGAACTTTAGCAGATTACTATCACAATCACGATGACTCGTTTTAAAGGTATTATGCGTTTCATCGATTGAAAATTCAAAAATAAATAGAAAGAACAGCCTATGAATTAAAGAAGGGAAAATTTTGATGAGCGTATTCTTAGTTGAGTGCCATGTCATTTTCAATCAGTACAACAGAAAAGAACGACCCATATTAAAAAAAAGCAAACCTCATTGAAGCATCATGAAGAACATTAGGGTAATTCATGTATTTTGGACAGGCTGAGGACAATGTTAGAAAAATCGTCCCATAGCTTCCTTAGAAAGGATTTGATTATTTTGTAAAGTTACTATTACGCTTATAATATGCCTGTACTTTGCGTTCCTGGTGATAAACAGCTTAACGAACGCATTTAATGCTGAGAAAATCACAATTTCCAATCACCTGTTAGAATTGCATTTTGGACACCGAATATATGTTTTGGACACCCTCAGGTATATATAATTTGGACAGGGCAATTATCACCATGTTCAGCAATGAATACTGCTTTATCATGAAAGTAGCATACATTAACAAATATTTTCTTGTAAATAATCAAATGTCTCCGCTTAACAGGCATCTATTTTGATAACTATTACAGTTTTTGTTAAAATCGAGGAAATATCGGCAGAACCACATAATACGCCTCCAAGTATGCAATCACATAGCATCCCCATGTAGTTCGTAAGATGACCAAAATATATTTACAGTAGAAAATTTGTAATGTATTTTGGACATCACCTATTTCAGGCGTTCTAGATTAATGTTAAGAGATTGGCTGCCCAATGCTTCTTAATTGAATAGTTTTCATTGCAATAAGGCTTTTAAATTTCTTACAATTATCAATTCAACGGTTCTGAGGTGAATATTGTATGTGACTGTGAAGTGTATGTCGTCCTGCATACCTGTGCATTTGAGGGGTTTTAGTGAAATATTTTACATTTTCGATAATTTTGAAGTAAATTCTTAATTGTTAAGCGTATTTTCAACGTAAGTCATCAGAATAGGGTCTGTTTGATCCAATAATCGATATTCAGAAGTATCTACTTTTATTAGCTCTCCGGAACAAGACATATTTCACAGTGCATGTCCAAATTATATACATGTCCAAATTATATTTTTTACCCTATATCTCGAAGAATTCATGGTAAGAGAGAATGCACAATATCAATGAGATGTAAAATTCCATGATCTTGATATCTTTCTGAAGACTATACATCGGCACACTTTGTACTCAGGCTAACTTTCCGCTACTTCGTTTTAATGACTAGTTCAGACAATGGAGTTAATCAAGAAAATGATTAGAAACCAGTACTAAAAATAGTATTATAAATATTTCGGGGAAACGGTACATTCGGGGTAACGGTACATTCGGGGAAACGGTACATTCGGGGAAACGGTACATTCGGGGAAACGGTTCGTTCGGGGAATCGTTTTTCGGGGAAATAACTTTCGGGGAAACTTCATTCGGGGAACTGGTTTTCGGGGAAATGTCGTACAATCATGAATGGAATATTGAGACATTACCGGTATCCTCAGTGTAATGCATGTTGCGTTATTCCATTGCAAACGAAGGGCAATAAAATTTTGATTTTACTACAGTTTCTTATTTTGTTTTCTCAAAACCTTCAGAAGCTATCAAACTTGATAATTAAGTAACACTATTTTCACTAAGGAATCTCCGAGTGTTTTCAGGGAGGAATTTTAGGAACTCATGATTAATGAATCCATGATTAAAATGGTGGACGTATCTCTGCAGGAGCTGCTGTATGAAACCCTGAAGAAACTTCTGCAGGTGTCTCAGGCGGTTCAAGAATCTCTTTTAGAAATCCATGCAGAAAATTCTGAAGAAATCCCTCATTAAAGTTTTCGAGGTATTTCAGAAGAAAATCCAGGATGAAACTTCGAAAGAAATTCCAGGAAGATTCCTCAAATGAATTCAAACAGGAATCCCAAGCGAATTACAGCTGGAGTTTACAAAGGAATTCCAGGAGAAAACCCCGATGGAATGCCAGCGGGAATTTCTAAAGATATTCCAGAAGGAATCCCCAAAGAATTTCTAGGACGAATCAACAAAAACTGTCGAGAAGGAATCTCTAAAGGAATTCCAGGAGATATTCCTGAGGGAATACTAAGAGGAATTTTCGTAAGAATTCTATGAGAAATCCCATAAGATATTCCAGCAGGAAACTCCGAAGTAATTCTAGGAAGAATCCCTAGAGGAATTCTAAGAGGAACCCCCGGAGAAATTCCGTAAGAGATCCCCGGAGGAACTATAGGAGAATCTCCGAAGAAAATTGAAGAAGTTTTACCAAAGGAATCCCAAGAGGGAATTCCGAAGGAAATCCAGAAGGAATCCCCGACGAAATATCAGGAGAAATCTCCGAAGGAATTTCAGGAAAAATGCTCGAATTAAGAACCCCTCAAGAGAAACCCCCGAAAAGCAATAAGAGGAATCCCCGAAATTACTCCAGCAGGAATCCTCGAAGAAATTCCAAGAGAAATCCCCGATAAAAATCACCGAAGGAATTCCAGGAGGAAACCCTGCAGGAGTTCAAGGAGGACTCCCAAAGGAATTTCAGAATTCGAAGAGAAATCACCAATGAAATTTTATGAGGAAATTCCGCAAATCCTCGACAAAATATCAGGAGGAAATTTAAGAAGGAATCTTCGAAGGAAGTCTAGAAGGAATCCTCGAAGAAATTACAGGAGAAATCCCAGAGGGCACCTCCGAAGGAATTGCGGGAGGAATCTCCGAAGAAATCACAAGCGGATTCCTCAAAGAGGAAACCCCGATGGAATTCTGAGAGGAATCCCCAAAGAATAATTCATGATGGATTCAAGATGGAATCCTCGAAGAAACTCTAGGAAGAATCTTCGAATATCAGGAGAAATTTCCGAAGGAATTCTAGGAAAATCACCGAAAACATTCAAGAAGGAAATTCCGAAGGAATTCCATTAAGAATCCTGGAGTAATTCCATGAGGAATTTTTGAAGGAATTTCATGAAGAAAATCCGAAGAAGATCTAAGAGGAATAACCAAAGGAATCCCAGGAGGAAACCCCGAAGGTATTCCAAGAGGAATCCACGACGAAACATCAACAGGAATCCCCGAAAAAATCCCAGGAGAATTTAATAAAGGGAGTCCAGGAGGAATCCCCAAAGAAATTCCAGGTTTTTTTCTAAAGAAATTCGAGAAGAAATCATCTAAGTGTTTCTAGAAGGGACCAACGAAAAATATCCAGGAGAAGTCCTCGTAGGAACTCCATGAGAAACCCCTGAAATAATTCTAGGAGGATTTCCCGCAGAAATTCCAAGAGCAAAATCCGAAATAATTCCAGGAAGAATCCTCGAAGAAATTCGAAGAGTAATTCCCGTAGAAATTTCAGGAGGAATCCCCGACGGAGTGTTAGGAGGAATCGCCGAAGAAATTTTAAGAGGAATTCTGGAAAAACGTTTAGGAGCAATCCTCAAAGAAAGTTCAGGAGGAATCCCCGAAAGAAGTCCAGCAGAAATACCCGACGGAATTCCTGGAAGAATTCCTTAAGGAATTCCAGGAGAAATCCCCGAAACATTTACAGGAGAAATATCTGCAGGAATCCCAGAGGGGACCCCTGAAGGAATTCTGGGAGTAATCTCCGAAAGATTTCCAAGCGGAATACTCGAAGGATTTTCAAGAGGAATCCCCACAGGAAGTCCAGGAAAAATCTCCGAACGAATTCCAGGAGGAATCCCCGAAGGAATTCTATGAGAAATCTATGAAGCACTTCCAGAAGGAAACCCCAAAGGAGTTCCAGGAGGACTCCTGAAAGAATGTCATGAGGAATCCCTGAAGCAAATCCAACAGGAATCTCCGAGCCGAAGGATTTCTAAGATAAATTATCAAAGAAATTCCAGGAGGAAACCCCGAAAAAATTTCAAGAGAGATTCACTTTAAAATATCTTGAGAAAGCCCCGAAATAAGATCAGGAGAAATTTATGAAGGATGTTCAGGAGGAATACCCGAAAGAATTCCATGAGAAATTCCCAAAGAAATTCCAGGAGACATTCCAGAATGAATTCTAGGAGGAATCCCCGAAGAGAGTCCAAGAGGAATCCCTAAATGAAGTGCAGGAGAAATCCCTGGAGGAATTCCATGAGGAATCTAGGAGGAATTTCTGAAAAATTCTAATAGGAATTACCAAAGAAATTCGAAGGAATATTAGTAGTAATCCCCGAAACAATTTCAGGAGGAATCCTAGAAGGAAGTCTAGGAGAAAACCTCGAAAGAAAATCTAAGAAGAATCTCCGGAGGAATTCCTGAAAGAAGTCCAGGGGAACCTCTGAAAAATTTCTAGGAAGAATCCCCAAAGAAATTACAGGAGAAATCCCTGCAGGGATTCCAGGGGAATGATCAATTGATTGATTGATTAGTCTTTTTTATAGAGACTTTCAGCCCTTGGCTGATTCGTCTCTTGTGAATTTTTGAAGGAATTCCGGTAAGAAGGATTTGCAGGAGGTATTCTCTAAAGAATTCCAGAAGGAAATTCTTGAGGAATTATTGAAAAAAACTCCATGAAAGATCCCCCAAGAATATCCTGAAGATATGCCTGAATTTAATCCTTAGGGAATACTTGAAAAAGCTCCTACAAGAAACCCTGAAGCAACTCCTGTAGGACTTCTTGAATGTGCTTCTGGAGAAATGATGTAACTCCTGGAGACATCCGTGAGTCTTCCTGGAAAAATCTCAATCTCAATCTATAATCTGAAAGAACCCCACAAGAGATCTCTGGAAGAACTTCTGGAAGAATTTCCGAAGGAACTTCTTGAGCAATCTACAAAAAATATTCTGAAGGAATCTTGGAAAGAACTCTTATATGGGAATCTATCTATCTATCTATATATATATATATACGTTAGGAACAGACTTGCCCACATGCCAGCCAATCAGAAGACACCATCGATCGGCCCATCGATCGATGCAACGTGGAAGTGATGACCTAGCCAATTATCCAATCGAGGTGGCAACGCGCGCCCAACCAACGTGGACGACGACGGATCGGAAGACATCGACGCAGACTTTGGCCGGGACCGTTTTGCTGAGTCGATAGGTTTAGATAATAAAAGGTTTAGCGGTAGAAGTTTTGAGTTAGTTCCGAGTGTGAAGTGAGTGATATTTATTGTAATCTATCAATTAAGTGAAATAAAATTGTTTTTTTTTTATAAACTCTGATAGCTCAGAGCATTTTTGGCGCAGTCTTGTAGTCAAGTGGTGAAATTTAGTGAAGTGTTAGCCGAGCGGACATCGTTTATCACATTCATCAAGTTTCTAAAGAGGAGCAGTTCTACGCACAACCGAGGGCACCTGTAGTCCAGCATTAGCTATCGTGGAGCGGATATCCAGGATTCGAGGCTATAGGAGGATTGTTCCCGCCATTTGGAACCCGTATCCCAACTTAACTCGGACTCCCTGATGAAACGAATCATCTTGTAAGTACCAATTTAACTACTACTATTACAAAGTGAAACAAAAAGTGCATTAGTGAAAATTCTATTTGTGGGGAGAGCGAATATTGAACCCAAATAATTTTTATTTTGATGTGCATTAAGAAAAAAAAGTGCATTAACGGAATTTGTTTGAAGTAAGAGCGAATATCGAACTCAAATAATTTCTGCTCTAGTGTTCTCTATTTGAGCAATCAACTGCTCACAAGGTGTATTGAAATCATATTTGCAGCGAGAGCGAATATCGAGCTCAAATCTCATTACCCACTACAAAAATTAACACACACGCGAAATCTAAACGAGCCGTGCTATTCAACGTGAATAGAAACATAACAATGGCCAACGAGCTTACGAAAGAGGAGCTTATCGCTCACATTCAACAGCTTACGGACAACCAGCAATCGCTATTCGACACCATAGCGAGATTGCAAACGAAAGCAGAGGATCCATTTTTGGCATACCAAACGCCTGATCCAATAAAAATTTTAAGCCCATTTAGTGGCAACAAAAAAGAAACCCAAGCATGGCTTGAGGACGTGGAAGACACGTTAAATTTTTTTGAAAAACATAAAAATACTCCTACGTATTCCCAGATAATTCGTGCAATCAAATCCAAAATTATCGGCAATGCAAAGGAAATCCTAATAGCAGCGGGTAACCCAAACACTTGGGAGGACATAAAAGATGTGTTATTGAATGCTTACGGGGACAGAAGAGATCTGGCCTCACATTTCCAATCATTATTTTACATCAGCCAGGGGAACAAAACGATAACGGAATACTATAACACAATCAAAAGCATAGATACGGCAATTAAATCAACCGCTTCGGTAATGGAAGACTATAAATCCAGTACGAAAGCGATAAATAAATTAATCGGCCTCATGACTCTCACGAGATTCATTGACGGTCTAGGGGAAAAGTTATCCATGCACGTCAGAAGTTATCGGCCCGAATCTTTGGAAGAAGCCTATAACATAACCATGCAGTATTCCAACGCTGCTTATAGACAGAAAATGGAACAAAAACCTAATACCCCACAACATTTTTCCAAACGCCCTTCAGGCTATCCGAATCAATATAATAAACCACAATCTAATAATCCAAATAGCAACCAAGCCTCCAGTCACTCTGGACAATTTAAAAATCATACATCAAAACAGCTGATCGACAACGACGTCTCAATGAGAACGTCCCGTTCAAAAATGCAAATCAACGCACATACTAACGGCAAAAGTGACGACAGTAAACCAGAGTCAGACGAACCAGAATTTGATACCCCACCGGTCGTCGACACCACTTTGGAATCCGATGAGGACGATTACTTCATTGGCGAGGAGCTAAATTTTCTCCAGGGTCTAAGCGACGATCCAAACAAATAAATAACAACAACTTTCTGCCGTACATTACCTTCGTCACCACTAAAGGCGAGTTGAAATTCTTAATCGACACTGGCGCGAATAAGAATTACATTTCTGCTGACCGCGTAAATCTAGAGTACTGCGACGTCGTTAAAGGCGTAAAGGTGGCAAATATTAAAGGGGCTCATGAAATTACACATTCGGTTTCATTTGATCCATTCCAGATTAAAAAGAAACTGAAGTTTTACGTTTTTAAATTCCATGAATTTTTCGATGGTCTGATTGGATATGAATCCTTGAGAGACCTAAAGGCTCAACTGAATATTTCAAAAAACACCTTGAAAGTCGGAAGAAAGGAATTTAAATTGAAACAAAAATTCCTCAACGACCTAAAGATCAATACAACAGAACAAAAATTTCAATATTTGACTTTAAAAACTTCAAAGGATGGAGATTTTACAATCACAGATGAAAGGAATTTCGGTAAATTTTCAATTTTACCGGGAATCTACAGAAGTTTAAATGGAAAGGCGACGGTAGCAATTCAAAACCATTCAAAAATACCTCTTGAGATAAATATGAACCAAATTGATATCAGGCCGGATAAATGTGAAATTGCAGAGAAACCGAACATCGAGTTTTCTCAGAAGCATGTCGATTACCGCCTTAGGAATGAGCATATGAACGACGAAGAGAAAAAAGCTCTCGAACAGGTAATCCGTAAAAACCTAGAAATTCTTTACGACGAAAACGAAAAACTTACGTTTACGCACAAAATAAAACACAAAATTAGAACTACCGATAATTTGCCGATCCACGTAAAATCTTACAGATATCCACAAATTTTTGAACAGGAAATTCAAAAACAAGTGAAAAAAATGTTGAACGATGGTATAATCAAAGAATCAATTTCTCCATACACTGCACCTGTATGGGTTGTACCGAAAAAGGCAGACGCCTCCGGGAAAAAGAAATTTCGATTGGTTATCGATTACAGAAAACTAAACGAAAAAACCATTAATGATAAATACCCAATACCCGATATAACCGATATATTGGACAAATTAGGTAGAGCCCGTTATTTTTCCACAATTGATCTGGTATCTGGTTTCCATCAGATACAACTGGACGAAGAAGACACTGAAAAAACCGCATTTTCTGTGAATTCAGGCAAATACGAATTCACCAGAATGCCTTTCGGACTAAAGAACGCTCCGGCAACATTCCAACGCGTAATGGATTGTATGCTCAGAGATTTAATCGGAGTCTGCTGTTTCGTCTATATGGACGATATTATTATATTTTCCACTTCTCTACAGGAACATCAAATGCATCTTGACTTGATTATGAAACGGTTAAAGGAAGCCGGACTAAAGATTCAGCTTGATAAGTGCGAATTCTTTAGAAATGAAGTACAATTTTTAGGTCACACTGTCACCAAAGACGGAGTGTTACCAAATGAAGACAAGATCAAAATTATAAGGGCATGGCCAGTACCTAAGAATGTTAAAGAAATCAGACAGTTTCTTGGAACCTTAGGCTACTATAGGAGATTTATCAAAGATTTCGCTAAACTAGTGAAACCTTTAACAAAATTACTCCGAAAAGACGTTGAATTTGAAATCACTCCAGAAATGGAGGAATGTTTCAAAAAATGTAAGGAGATACTCGTAAGAGATCCGATACTCATCTACCCAGATTATGAAAAAGAGTTTATTTTAACGACCGATGCGAGCGATTACGCCATTGGAGCGGTACTTTCTCAAGGTACACCAGGCAAAGATCGGCCAGTAGCATTCGCATCAAGAACGCTAAATGTAACAGAAGAAAGATATAGCACCACGGAGAAAGAACTCTTAGCGATAGTTTGGGCAGTGAAACATTTTAAATCCTATCTATATGGTCGAAGATTTAAACTTGTAACAGACCATAAACCTTTGATTTATTCACTAACTAACTCTAACGATAAAATCGTTAGATGGAAGTTGGAGTTGAGCGAATTCGACTACGAGATCGTCTATAAACCCGGAAAGCAAAATGTCGTAGCGGACGCTTTATCGAGGATACAAGCAAAGGACGAATTAAATGTTAATACAGATGATGACGATGAGGATTTGGAGACTATTCATTCTGCTGATACTAGCGATGATTATTTCATTAATTGCACAGAAAGGCCAATAAATTTCTTTAAAACCCAGTTAATATTCAGAATAGACAACATTACCATCGATTCGTACGAAGCTGTTTTCCCAAAATATAACAGATACCTCATAACTCAACCAGAATATACCGAAGTCGACATAGTAAACGTATTCAAAAGATGCCTAAATCCCAAAGGAATCAATTGTATCAAAGCCCCTGTTTCTCTCTTACAACTTATACAGGAAACTTACAAAAATCATTTCTCTGCTAATAGAATATTCAAAGTTTTCATTTCAGAGACACTTTTAGAAGACGTCAGATGGGGCAACGACCAGGATGATTTAATCGCAAAGACCCACGAGTATGGTCATCGAGGATTGAAAGAAAATAAACGACAGATTCTCCAAAAATACTTTTTTCCAGAGCTCGACAGAAAGCTCAAAATTTTTATAAACGCTTGTGACACTTGCAAACGTAGTAAATACGATCGCAAGCCCCCACAACTAATACAAAAAAGTACTTTTGGCGACACTGTTTTCGATAGAATCCATATTGATGTATTTTTCATGAAGGGACAAAAATGGCTTACTATAGTTGACTCATTTTCAAAATTCGCAAACATTATTGCGCTTCAAACGAGGACCATAGTCGATATGAAGCACGCAATTACAGAACACATCAGGCAATTCGGTAGACCGAAAACTATAGTTTGTGATCAAGAACCTTCCTTTAAATCCATCGATTTTATCGGTTTTCTTAACAATTTAAACATCGAGATCCACCACGCGAGTAATTCTTGCTCTAATGGAATCGTAGAGAGATTTCATTCTACATTGATAGAACTCTATCGGACTCTTCATTCAAAATTCAAAGATCTAAGCATTAATGAAATAATGAACGTTTTGGTGGACATTTATAATAATACTTTTCATTCTGCAATTAATCAAAAACCACGGGAAGTAGTTTTCAATTCATCTAATTCTACCAACCAAGAAGAAATAGCAGAACATTTTCATAAAATTCAATCGGCCGTCAAAGTCGAGCTTAATAAGAGAAAAATAAATCACGAGAAAAAGTTTTCGGATAATGAAAGCCCCAAACCTCTAAACCAAAATGATAAACTATTTATTAAAAACGGTCAAAGACTAAATAAAGATCAAGACCCGTATAAAATTTCAACAGTTAAAACTAATAATGAGCTTACATACATAGACAGTAACGACATTAAAATACACAAAAACCGGATTAAAAAATAAAAACATAAAATCTTAAAAACCATAACATTATAAAACATTAAACAAATAAAAAAATATTCCTTTCCAGACTAATTCTCATCCACCTGGTAAATGCGACCACATACAAGGAAATATCGAACAATAATGGCATGGTCGCCATAAAAATAAAAACAGTACGGATAAAAACAGGATATGAAAGGACGCTACATAAGATTAATCTGGTATCCCTTGAAGATAACATCAAATACATAGAAAAGATCACACACTCATATAAAACCGTTGAACATTTAGAGCAAACCCTTCAGGAGAAGTTAACGATAGCTAAGGAGAAACTTTCTAGTTTAATCCCACGTAGAACAAAGAGAGCACTGATGAATGTCCTTGGAACAGCAATTAAATTTATTGCGGGTAATCCCGATAACGAGGATCTGGAGATCATACACGAAGGATTAGGAATATTGCAGGATCAGGAGAATAAGTTAGTACAAAACCAAATCAAGCAAATCCAAATTAACGAGCTTTACAAAAGCAAACTTAATAACATTACAGATTCATTAAGGAAAATTAGTACGACAATCTCTAGAGAATTTAACACAGTACAAAACCTTAGATCCGACTTAGAGTTCATTAATCTCATTTGGAATGCAGACAAAATAATTCATATATTGGAATCCATAGAAGAACAAATCGAGTTCTCCAGATTAGGCCTCATAAACAAGAATATTCTTTCGTTACATGACAAGCAGGCTATCGCAGGAAAACTTAGGAAGCAAAACATCCCCCTTAACTATTTTGACGAAATCTTTCAGTATTGCTCAGCAACTATCGGTATCAGCGGCGGACAAGCGATGGTACTCGTGAAGACCCCAGTACTAGACGAACACCACTACGACCTGCTGGAGCTTCACACGTTAAAGGTCAACGATTCGAGGATAGAAACCGACATAAACCTGGTGGCAAAACACGGCAATCTGATCTACGCTCAAACGACAAAATGCGATATTTGCGAAGGTAACAAGCTTATTGAAGACGAGTGCATCTACAATATCTTAACACATCAAACACCAAAGTGCCCACTCGTAAGTACAAAACAAAGATTCCAAGTCAAAGAGGTCATAGACGGCGTAATCCTTATTGACACTGCGGAAAACATCGAGGTGAATGATTCATGCGGGGATTCAAGAATAATTACCGAACCAACTATAATAGAGATCGGGAATTGCACAATCAGAGCACGCAATTTCACATTCTCCGGTAAAATTGATGTCATAAGCCAAGAAAACTACTTGATCCCAATTTACAGCAAACCTCTTCAGAAGGCAAACTACACGTACAACGAAGAGGAAAACTTCATGCTGCGAATTCAAAACTTGGAAGAACTCAGCGAGATTCAACTTTCTCTTAACAGCACACACAAGAGGGTAACATTTGGAGGCCTAGCCCTCCTGGTTTTAACATTTCTTTGTTTCGTCATTGCTTTTCTTTACAAGAAAACCCACAACAAGGATACCAAGGAGAACCACGTCGACGCTCTGCTACTTAGAGCAAAGAATCTAGGAGAAGTAGAAGCAACCGGTGGTTCCAATACCCAAACAGAAGGAAAGGATCCTGAGAAGAAGCGGCTGAAACTCATCCCAGAGCCAAGATTCGAGCTCCTGAAACATCAAACGAGGACGCTTGATACTTGAGGGGGGAGGCGTTAGGAACAGACTTGCCCACATGCCAGCCAATCAGAAGACACCATCGATCGGCCCATCGATCGATGCAACGTGGAAGTGATGACCTAGCCAATTATCCAATCGAGGTGGCAACGCGCGCCCAACCAACGTGGACGACGACGGATCGGAAGACATCGACGCAGACTTTGGCCGGGACCGTTTTGCTGAGTCGATAGGTTTAGATAATAAAAGGTTTAGCGGTAGAAGTTTTGAGTTAGTTCCGAGTGTGAAGTGAGTGATATTTATTGTAATCTATCAATTAAGTGAAATAAAATTGTTTTTTTTTATAAACTCTGATAGCTCAGAGCATTTTTTATATATAAATGCAGTGGCATACGCGGGACCACGCATAACTTGCGAACGGAAGGTCCGATTCTAATCGTCTTAGTTTTGTTCTGTTAGTTTTCACCCAAGGAAGGTTTATGAGGCAAAAAACATGGAAAAATTGAGAGTTTTTAAAAATCGATCTTACATACGTTTTGTGACCGGGGACTTGGTCTTGGATGGAAACTTAAAACGTCAAAAAACGCAGTAGGCAAGACAAAGTTTGCCGGGGACAGCTAGTCCCTCTATAAACTTCTGGGGTAATCCCTGGATCTTTGTATAAATTTCTCTGTAGAACTTGTGTAGAGGTTTCTGAAGGAACTTCGTAGGAATCCCTAAAAAAAATCTGGAGGAATCTCTGAAGAAGCATCTGCAAGAATTCCTGAAACACCTGGGAGAATCTCTGATGGAATTCTTGGAAAGAACTCCTGTTGGAATTGTTAAAGATAGTTCAGAAGGAATCTCTGCAGGAACTAATTTCTAAAGACCTCCTGCAGGAATTTCTGAAGAAACTACTCACGGAATTTTTCTTCAGGTGGCATTTATGAATCTTTAATGGGACTTCTGGAAGGATACCTGAACGAACTCCCGTTGAAATAGCTTAGGGAACTTCTGAAGGAATTCCCAATGAACACGTGGAGGCATCCCTCAATCCTCCTGGAGCTATTAGGGAAATCCCTGAAGAGAATCACTGGGAAATTCCTGAGAGATCACTGAAGGAACTTCTAGAGCAATTCTTGAAACAAAGTCCTGAAAGAAACTCTGAAAAATTTTCTTGAGGCATCCCCAATGTATTCCAAGAGGAATCCCCGAAGGAATTTCTAGAGGGATTCTTGAACAAATTTCAAACATTTCTGGAAGATCCCCTGGAATCTCTAAGAAAACTCCTGGACTAGTTCCTAAAGAAACTCCTGTAGGAATTCCTTATGGAACTTCTGAAGGGATCCATGAAGGAACTTTCATACTAATCTGTGAAGGACCTCCCATGAGAATCCTTACAGAATATTCTGGACGAATCTTTGATGTATCTCTAAGAGGCATCCCTGAATTCTCCTGAAAGAATTTCTGAAGGTACTATAATCGAGATTTCTGAGAGAACTTCTGAAAAAAAAAATCATCCTGAAGGATCTCTTGGAGGCACCACTGAATCTATCTGAAAAAATCTCTGAAGAAACTTCTGGAGAGATGTGAATGTGTGTCCTAAGAGTTGAGAAATCATTTATTGTAATCAAACTCTTGTGATAATGATCGTGAGATTTTTTTTATCTCAACTTGATGTAAACTTAGTTTTGTTTGTGCACTGATCATCGGCGCGAAAAATGAAAATCAGCGGCGTGACAAACAGCGGCGTATGGCGCGCCGCCGATACTTTGATCGGCGTCGGCGTGGGACAAAAAATGTCGGCGGTGGCGGCGTGGCGCGGCGGCGCACAGGTCTAGGCTGATGTGGTTCCAGTAGTGCAGTCTTCGCTCATCTGAGCAGACGACCAGAGTGTGTGTATGTGCGACTTTGGGTGCTAGGGCCAGGATTAGTACAGAGGAGGCATGAATGCAGCAAAAAATGAAATTTCAGTTTCCACCACCTTTGGCAGAAGTAATTTCATTTTCTTTGAATTATTCCTCTCCTTAGAGATTTGAGCGGTGTTGCACTATGTACTACCACCGAAAGCAGACTTACAACTTGATTTATTCTCATCCGTTTTAGCAGTTGATAAACGATAAAAAATTCATTCAATTCGGTTCACTAGTTTCCGAGATATGACTATTAAAAAAAATAGTTATCTAAAAATAGTGTTTTACGAGAACGGTTCTAACTTCGTGAAAGATCAAGCAATCAAGATCAAATTTGTACCAATGATGAGAATTTTTGATGCACTTTTTGAAAATTACAGCATGTTGAACTTTTTTGTGAGAGGAAAAAAGTTGACTACTTCAAACATTTTGGCCATCCCCTGTAGCTCTGGTCCTCATAAGTTCCTACCTCATGCTTCTACGGGTCAAGCTGCCAGCTAAGAGTTGTGTCATAAGTAGTGCAGCATGGGCACTGTTGTCCTTCTGACTTCAGCTAGATTGATGAGGCCTCGATCGGCTGTTCATCAAGGAGGTGCGGCTCAAACAGCGTCTGTTCTGGCACCCAGTGGCTGTGTGTGAAATGTTCCTCCACCGGAAGCTATACCTAAGATGGCAGCCCTACCACGGGGGAAAGCGGGGTAAACTAGCATAATTGACCAATGAGGCATGCCGTATGAAGCTTGAGTTCCTGAGACTGAGCGAAGTTCGTTGGCCGAACTTTGGAGAACACAGATTGGCGTCGGGTCAAATTCTGCTATACTCTGGCCTACGAGGTTGGTTGCAGTTGATTTCCTGCTCAGCGTTCACGTCCATGTTGTGCTGATGAAGTTAGAACTTAATAATGAGAGGATAATTGTAGCCAGATTCAGATCACGAGTTCGAAACCTTACCATGATTCAATGTTACATGCCAACCGATGCTGCCGAACTCCAAAACAAAGAAAACTTTTACGGCCAACTGAATCCTGTCTTGGATAAGATTCCGAAAGATGATATCAATATCCTCATAGGGGCGACTTCATCGCGAAGGTTAGTTCAGATAACTTGGACTATGAGTACGTCTTATGACGACATGGTCTCGGAGAAATGAGCGAAAATGGAGAACCGTTTGCAGAGTTTTGTGGCAACAATAACTCTTTCCTCATCGACCAGTGCACAAAGGGACATGGGTTTCACGTGATGGCGTCACCGAAAATTAAATCGACCACATCTGCATCAGCTGAAAATAGAGACAGAGCCTTTTTGATGTGCGGAACAATCGTAACGCCGACATTGCGTAGGACTATCTGCTAATCGGCGAGATCCGGCTGCCTGTTTCTAGGATTCATCGTCAGGAGGAGAAAGTCGGGCGCCGGTTCAACACACGCCGACTGGAAGACGCTGCGGTGAAAAGGTCCTTCGTCGAGGAGCTAGAGAACCGTGCTGCGGATATTCCAGCAGGTGGAAGCATTGAAGATCAATGGAGCGCCATCAAGAACGCCTTCTCCGCCACCAGCGAGAATAATTTGGGTGAGATACGCACCCGGAGAAAGCAGTGGATCACAGATGATACCTGGAGGAGGAGCGAAGCAATGCCAAAGCCGTGATAGAGCGAGTGAAAACACGAGGAGCCAAAGCCGTAACCCGTCAGCATTATTTGGCTCTCGAGAAGGAAATGAAACGCTCATGTCGACGGAACAAAAGAGCGTGGCCGGACTCCCTAGCCGACGAAGGCGAGAAAGCTGCAAACACCGACGACATCCGTCTCCTCTACGATGTTTCACGTCGCTATAGTGGGACTAAGGGCCGATTTCTTCACCTCGGCTTAACCGGTAAGCCAGGCTTACCCATACAGTTAAACCTGGCTTAACGCTTAAGCCAGGGTGAAGAAATCGCCCCTAAGATAAATGCTTCGATGCCCGTGAAAGACACGTCTGGACAGTTACTGACCGACCCGGCTGAGGGCTGACCAGTTCAAACGCTGGTTTGAACACTTTGGAAACCTTTATCAAGTGTCGGACACTCCATCAACACCTCAGCATGATCCGCCAAGGGTTCGACGCATTACCCGTGTCAACACCGACGCTCCATCAGTGCAGAAGATAGAAACAGCCATCCGTAGGATGAAATCGAACAGGGCTCCAGGGATCGATCGCACATCAGCTGATCCCGTATTATCTGCACAACTACTGCATCAATTTTTCTGTAACATATGGGAAACCGCGACATTTCCGGCCGCATTCAAGACTTAGTAAAGATACCCGAAAAGGGTGACCTGACTGTATGCGATAATTGACGGAGCATCATGTTACTGCGTATCGTTTTCAAAGTCCTCTGCAAAGTGATCCTTAATCGGATACAGGAGAAGGTTGACGAAAGTCTCCGACGGCAGCAAGCAGGATTGTACAGGGCATTCTCGTGCAGAGTAGGGTCAAGTGGGGTAAAATGCCATTTTTCAAACTTTCATCGTTTTCAATGATAATTAGTCTCATTTGTTAGGCTTTCAAAGTGGTAACAGCAACTAGACAATATTTGCTCGATACTTCAGCAAAAATATTCTCCAAGTTATTGTATTTTCATCGATTTTTAGCGACTTTAAAAACTGATTCGGGAAACGGAAGTGGTGCAAAACGACCATCTGCCGTGGGGTAAGATGCCACTTCATGAAAACATTAAAAAATTACGTCCATCAGTTTTCGGGCATTTCCGACTCCTTTTCCCCCCTCTGTCCCGCTTTTTCGTATACTCAATAAATGGAGTGATATCCCCCCTCCCAGAAAAACGATGGTCGTAATATTTGAATGACCCCTAACATGAAAAGCGTGGACATCAACAACCATGCGTCTCCATACGTGCCTCAATCTCGTTGGAAACACTTGGCTGGTAATAAAATCACCAGAAAACCTTAATTGCAAGCACGAAAAACCGGAAGTTGCCAGTTTTCATTGGGAAATCAAAAGATTTTTCGTGGGTTTCGTGGCCTAGTTTCTAGAAGAATGTTCGATGCAAACGTATCTTGACCAGGGTCGTGCAATTTCGAAAGGAAAACATGACGTACGACGACTGTAGCAAATCGTTTCCCATGCGAACGGACTGCTGTGATGCTTCATCTCTCACCCAGCAACACACTCGTTCGTTGCTGCTACAGAAACAAGTGTGTATGAAACATGGGATGATACACTTGGATTTTCGTTTCATTTATGAGTCATTGAAATACTTCAACATGCTAAAAACACTATTTAAACCACATTTTTAAATAGTGGTGCACGCCAATAGAATGATAATTATGTTTTATGAAAGAGGATAACAAATTCGACCACTAAAATCCAATTAACCGGCGCCCGTAGCCATTGAGAGACTAGCGCGCACTAGTGAGACACTAATGCTCTGACGGGTGAAGCACAAGCAATGCGACCGGGTGGGAGACTACCGAGTGCTACGATGAGTGGAAAAGTTTTTTTTAACGACCGAGTCATTAGAAAAATGTATGAAACACTTGAAGTGACTCATTCAAATGTTGCATGAAAGTGTATCATTGAAACGAAATTGTACGCCCCTGCTAATGATCAAGTCCCATTCAGGAATGATTTTATGAGTTGGGCCATTTTACCCCATCTTGGCATTTTGGGCTCTGTTCCCCTACTGCACAATGGTGTTTTGTCCAATCTCATCCGCCGGATCGTTGTTGGAGTGAGGCAAGGATGCATACTATCACCGCTACAGTTCCTCATCGTAATCGATTAGATCATATTGTGGGTTGCTGTGGCAGACTTTTACCATGGAGCACCTAAATGACTTCGAATTTGTTGATGACGTCGCTCCCCTTGCTCAACGGTACTCTGATATTGTCGTCGCGGTTGAAACCCGAAGTTTCTCCACGCCCGACAATCGAATTTTCTCAAAATTCATACGTGACACCTAACATTGGACGTAGTGCGCTGGACAGCGGACCTGGCCTTCTATCCAGCGCACAGTGCACGACGTACGTCCGAAACACGGTTAAGGAGAAACATCGATTTTCGCGTGTCAAAAATTCCGATTTTCAACTGCACGAACAATATGCAGAGCAAGCTCGATGATCTTGCCAATCGCTCCTCAGCGGCAGGTCTTACCATCAACTTCAACAAGACCAAATCGTTGAATGTAAACACGGTCAACCATTCCAGCTTTACGGTAGCTGGGCAATCAGTGAATAATGTTGAATGCTTCCAATATCTTGGTAGACAAATGGGTTCGATGGCGGCACCAAGATCGTCATAGGTGAAATGTATGGAAAAACAACCAGATTTGTCGACGCACCAAAATCCGAATTTTTAACTCGAACGTGAAATCTGTGCTGCTATATGCCAGTGAAACCTGGCGTGTATCAGTGGAGAACACCCAACGGCTGCAGGTCATTATCAATAGATGCCTGCGGTATATACATAATGTCATCATAGCGACAGCGATAGCGACATAAATTTGGGAGCGAAAAGGGAGGTGGGTCGGCCACATTCTACGCAGGGGCGGAAAGGAAATCTGCTAGCAAGCAGGATATTGCAGCAGAGACAGACGCAGGGGCTCATAGCGGCGCCGTCTCAACAACGAAATCAAGCAAGTCGACAGAAATTTGTCCTGGCAACAGGCGGGCAATCGGCCAGGATGAAGATCTTTCAATTCGGCCTTACTTACTTACTGACAGTCCTGGGCGTGGGTGCCCCACGGCTGAATGTATGTAAGTAAGTGGTGTGCATCGTTCTTCGAGGAAGTGTGCAAGAAATAGGGGTTAGATTGGCGGATCTGCTTGATCAGACAGTACGGGATAGCATAAGTTAGTTTTTTTTTGACTAACGAATTTCATTCATTCCAATAAATCTGAAGGTTACTCCACTGGTGTAGCACTTCTTAACATGGAAAAAGCATTCGATAGTGTTTGGCACAAAGGCTTGATCGTAAAATTGTAAAATTTTAATTTTCCACTATATATTATTAAAATTATTCAAAACTATTTATCAGATCGAACACTTCAGGTAAACTATAAAAATTCAAAGTCAGATAGATTACCTGTAAGAGCTTGGGGTGTTCCACAAGGCAGCATACTGGGACCAATCTTATACAATATTTTACCTCCGCCTGATTTGCCACAGGGATGTCATTTGTAGTAGATTGCAAAAAAGTTTAGATATTTTTTCTTCTTATTTGCAAAAATGGAAGATTTCTCCAAATGTTTCCAAAACTGAACTCCAAAACTCCACATAAGCCAAGAGCTCTTTATTTGAAACTCTCAAGTAGACATGTTGTCACCAAGGTTGCGACCATTCATTTGCAAAGATTTACATTCATTTGCTATTATCTCAGTTCAAAAGCATGCTATCGAAAAACAATGTATGGATGAATTTAACCTTTTAGTTTTATCTGAAAGTTTGCCGAATAATATTGGGGTCGCACACGCATACCAAAGTCGTGAGCGAGCTGTGAAGGCAACTCTCCACAGCGTGAATGTAATTTACATTCACCGCGTGGAGAGTTGCCTTCACAGCTCCCTCACGACTTTGGTATACGTTTGCGACCCCAATGTTATTCGTCAAACTTTCAGATAAAAATACAAGGTTAAATTCATCCATACATTGTTTTTCGATAGCATGCTTCTGAACTGAGATAATAGCAAATGAATGTAATTTTTTGCAAATGAATGGTCGCAACCTTGGTTGTCACTATGAGGGGAATTCCAATAAATTGGTCAGATGAAGTTAAGTATCTAGGGCTCTTACTAGATAAAAACTTAACTTTTAAAAACCACATAGAAAGTATTCAAAATAAGTGCATTAAGTGCTTATACCCACTTATTAATATAAAATCAAAACTTTGTCGCGAAAACAATTTTCAGACCGGTCATGTTGTACGCTGTCCCAATATGGTCAAGCTGTTGCAATACCAGAAAGAAGCAACTTCAGAGGATTCAAAATAAAATTTAAAAAATGATTCTGAAGTTTCCGTTCTCCTGCACTAATGAGTTGCATCAAATTTCAAATATTGAAACATAGGAACAGATGTCAACTAAAATCATTGCAAAAACTTTCGTCAAAAATCGTTGCAGCCTTCTATTGCTACGATTATTCTTTGTATAATTATTTTAAGTTAGGTTAGGTTTAGGATAAGTTAAAAAAATGTATTTCTGACACGCAGGTTAAAAATAAAGCCTGCAAAAATCTTGACTGCTACAGCAAATGAAAAGTAATATGTTATTAATTAGTATTGACAATAGCTTAAATTTATTTTACCAAATTAGGATTTTCGTGAGTATTAATACACAGAACACCCAGATTAAGTTGAAGAATGTAAAAATTGATTAAGATACTAATGATTACATAAAAAAACCCGAATTAATCCACCTAGCGGTGATGGTGCCTTTCTCGTGCTTTAAAATATCCTTTCGACAAAACTTAAGCGACATGTAGATGACATTGACATAAATACAAAATGAAAACTGCTTAATCTACTCAATATGGATACATTTTATAAAATGCTATAGCATGACATCCGATATTCAGACAATATAAGACAGTGGTTCCCAACCTTTTTGAGGTGGCGGCCCCCACCAAAACATCTGTGGCCCAATGGAATGTTTTAGGAAAAAAAATATGAATTAAATGAACGAAACTGACTTTTTTTTGGATACTATGACGTAGCCAGAAATTTACTGTGAGGGATTTTCGATGTTCAATATCTAATACGTTTTTTTATTCGACACTCATATTTCGTAAACAATAATGTCATGTACGTTCAATTTGAGTCATAGCTGAAAAATAGCGGCGCAGCATCGTTGATGGATGACAATCAATGTTGTTCAATTTTTACGTTTATTTGTCTGTGAAGCTATTTTAAACGGATTTAACACTAATCAGTTGTGCGAAGTATCAATATATTCAATATTTTTGATTGGCCATCAATATTTTGTGAAATTGAACAATTTTGTTTGATTTTTAATGTTTATTAGATCAATATCACCCCCTAGAAGGGGTTAAATTGGGCCAATTTTAATTAGGCTACAACATCGTCAAAATACATTTTAGAGCATTTATATCTACACTAGTCCTGAGTTATACCTAAATGAACGAGTATACGAAATTTAATGTTAATTTAGAGCTAAAATATTGTTGTAACGACTTATAAAAGGAAGGACTATGCAATTTAGGGCCAATGACACCCCTACTGACGGTACCACATCCATGAGTTAGGTTAAAATTTACATTTTACTACCCGGATCCGGTTCTGGGTAACTACCGGTTGTACCAAATATGGTCTGACACTATTTTCTTGTTAACTGTTCATCGGGTTACCAAAAACGCTGCAAAATGATGTGTCGCGTGCATGGTATGACAATTCCGGCGGGACACTTGGAACCGGTTTTGGAACACTACCAGTTGTTTCTAATGTGATCTAAGGCTACTTTCTTGCTAACCGTTCATCAGGTTATCGCAAAAGCTACGATTTGATGTGTCACATGCCTAGATTTGGATCACTTTTACATATGGCCACTTCCGGCCACTCAAAACCGATTCCGAAATATTTGCTGGCCGTTCATTAGGTAATCGAAAAAGCCGCTCTTTGATGTGACCCATGTATGGGTTTGGTTCACTTTAAGATTTGACCATTTCAGCAGGATACTTGGATCCGATTCCGGAACATTACCGGTTCAGATATGGTCTGAGACTATTTTCCTGCTAATTGTTCATCAGGTTATCGAAAAGGTCGTGGTTTGATGTGTCGCATGCATGAGTTTGAATCACTTTTATATTTGGCCTCTTCCGGCGGGATACCCAGAACCGGTTCCGGAACCCTACCGGTTCAGATATGGTCTGAAATTATTTTCCTGCTTACCGCTCATCAGATTTTCGAAAATTCCGTGGTTCGATGTGTCGTATGCACGGTTCTCTTTTATATGTGGCCTCTTCCGGCGGGACACCCAGAACCAGTTCCGGAACACTATCGGTTCAGATATGGTCTGAGATTATTTTCCTGCTTACCGCTCATCAGATTATTGAAAATGCCGTGGTTTGATGTGTCGCATGCATGGGTTTGATTCGCTTGTATATTTGGCCACTTCCGGCGGGACTCTAGCGGTTCAGATATGGTCTGAGACTATTAACCTACTAAACGTTCATCAGGTTATCGAAAATGTCGTAGTTTGATGTGTCGCATGTATGAGTTTGGTTCATTTTTATATTTGGCCACTTCCGACGGGACACCCAGAACCGGTTCCGGAACACTACCGGTTCAGATATGGTCTGAAACTGTTTTGCTGCTTACCGCTCATCAGATTATCGAGAATGCCGTGATTTGATGTGTCGCATGCATGGGTTTGTTTCACTTTTATATTTGGCCACTTCCGGCGTGATGTCCGGAACCGGTTCCGGAACATACGGGGTGAGGTATGGTCTGAGACAATTTTCCTGCTAACCGGTCATCAGATTACCGAAAATTCCGTGTTTTGATGTGTCGCATGCATGGGTTTGTTCCACTTTTATATTTGGCCACTTCCGGCGGGACACCCAGAACCGGTTCCGGAACAATACCGGTTCAGATATGGTCTGAGACTATTTTCCTGCTTACCGCTCATCAGATTATTGAAAATGCCGTGGTTTGATGTGTCGCATGCATGGGTTGTTTCACTTTTTTATCTGGCCACTTCCGGCGGAATGTCCGGAACCGGTTCCGGAACATTACCGGTTCAGATACGATCAGAGACAATTTTCCTGCTTACCGCTCATCAGGTTATCGAAAATGCCGCGGTTTGATGTGTCGCATGCATGTGTTTTTTCACTTTTATATTTGGCCACTTCCGGCGGAATGTCCGGAACCGGTTCCGGAACATTACCGGTTCAGAAATGGTCAGAGACAATTTTCCTGCTTACCGCTCATCAGGTTATCGAAAATGCCGTGGTTTGATGTGTCGCATGCATGGGTTTGTTGCATTTTCATATCTGGCCGCTTACTGGGGTACCGTTCCGGAACACCTAAATGGCCATATCTCCGGAACGGCTTGACGGATCCGAACCATTTTCAATAGGAAACAATGGGACCAGATTCCCCGTCGAATGAACCGTCGGTCATTAAAATCGGTTGAGGTTTACTGCCAAAAAGTGATGTGAGTTTTTTTGTCCACACACACACACACACACACACACACACACACACACACACACATACACACACACACACACATACACACACACAGACATCACCTCAATTCGTCGAGCTGAGTTGATTGGTATATGTGACTTGACCCTCCGGGCCTTCTATCAAAAAGTCATTTTTGGAGTGAACATATAGCCTTTCCGGTACACTTAGTGTACGAGAAAGGCAAAAATAATAATAATAAAAAAAACCCTGATTAATCCGCCTAGTGGTGATAGCGCCTTTCTCGTCGAATATGTACTCATGATGTCGACGTAAGCCGAAGTGTTCCTGAATCCTGAGAATACTTTATTGAGAAAAGCAAAAATTTTATCAAAGCCATTATCGAATAGAAAAACTTATTGATGACGCATATTTCGACGTTACGTTCAACGCATAGGCAGAGCTTAAAAATATCAGAGCTCTCAGTTGACTGCTTGACCACCTTCACTGTCATTGGAGGCCAATCAATATGAAGACGATGATTACAAGCTAAGATATAACCTTTTTCACAACCACAGATCACTTTGGGGTCGTCGACAAAGTTTTTTCTGTACACTTCAGGCTATATTTTATTATCGCTGATTACAAGATCCATGTAAAATTGAACAATAAAAAAATGCAAGCAAGTGAAATTTCCCAAACTCCGCGAGGGCGCAACCAGTCACATCAGAATTTTGTGTAGTAATTTAGACGCAAAAGGGGATTGAAAAAAATGTTCAGGGTTGTTGCGATTAAATTTTAATTTTCCCATACAACGTTGACTGTAAGGATGAGTAGGAATGTAAAATGGTGTGATTTGATGAGTTCTGAGATCACTTTAGTTTTGTCATGATGAAGAGAACAATTACACATATCTATTACTTGCTATGATTTTGCTCACTTTCGTAGTTCCGGCAAAGCACCCAAAGTTAATTCTGTAATACTGCTGGTAGTCTCTAATGTGGTTTGAGCCTATTTTCTTGCTAACCGGTAATCAGGTTATCAAAAAAGTCGCGATTTGACGTGTGGCATGCATTAGTTTGGTTAACTTTTGTATATGGCCACTTCCGGCGGGACACCCGGAACCACAAACACTACCGGTAGTAACTTATTTAGTCTGTGCCTATTTTCTTACTAACCGAACCAGGACAGTACCAATTGTCCCAAATATGGCATGAAACTAGTTTCCTCTAACTGTTCACCCGATTTCCTAGTAAGCCACGAATTGATGTGTCACATGCATGGGTTTGGATCATTTTTACATTTTACCAATTCCAGCAGGACACCCGGAACCGGTTCTGGAACACTACCGGTAGTCTCTAATGTGATCTGAGACTGTGACCCGGAACCGGTTCTGGAACACTACCGGTAGTCTCTAATGTGATCTGAGACTATTTTCTTGCTTGCTGATCGTTCTTCAGGTTATCGAAAAAGCCGGTATTTAATGAGCCGCACGCATGTGTTTGGTTTCTTTCCACATTCGTCCGCTTCCGGCGGAACACCCGGAATCAGTTCTGGAACACTACTGGTTTTCCCTAATGTGGTCTGAGATTTTTTTTTTGTTAACCGTTCATCAGATTATCTAAAAAGCTCCGATTTGATGTGTCACATGCATGGGTTTGGTTCTCTTTTACATTTGACCACTTCCGGCGGGACAACTGCAACCGAGTCCGGAACACTACCGGTAGTTTCTAATGTAGTCTGGTTCTATTTTCTTGCTAATCGTTCATCGGGTTTTCGAAAAAGCCGCAATTTGATGTGTTGCATGCATTACTTTAGTTCACTTATGTATTTGGCCACTTCCGGCTGGACACTCGGAATCGGTTCCGGAACACCACCGGTTCAGATATGGTCTAAGACTGTTTTCCTGCTTACCGTTCATCAGGTTATCAGAAAAGCCACAATTTGGTGTGTCGCATGCATGGGTTTGATTCACTTTTGTATTTGGTCAATTCCGGCGCGACACTCGGAACCGGAGTTCCGGAACACTTCCTGTAGTTTCTAATGTGGTGTGAGCCTATTTTCTTGCTAGCCGTTTATCAGGTTATTGAGAAAGCCGCGATTTAATGTGTCGCGTGCATAGGTTTGCTCCACTTTAATATTTGGCCACTTCCGGCGGGACACCCGGAACCGGTTCTGGAATACTACCGGTTCAGATATGGTCTGAGACTATTTTCCTGCATACCGTTAATCAGGTTATCGAAAAAGACGCTATTTGATGTGTCGCATGCATGGATTTGGTTCACTTTTTTATTTGGCCACTTCCGGCGGGACACCCGAAACCGGTTCTGGAACAATACCGGTTCAGATATGGTCTGAGAGTATTTTCCTGCATACCGTTCATCAGGTTATGAAAAATGCCGCGGTTTTATGTGTCGCATGCATAGGGTTGAAGCATTTTCATATCTAGCCCCTTCCTGGGGTACCGGTCCGGAACACCTAAATGGCCATAACTCCGGAACGGCTGGACCGATCCGAACCATTTTCAATAGGAAACAATGGGACCAGATTCCGCGTCGAATGAACCGTCGGTCATTAAAATCGGTTGAGTTTTACTGCCAAAAAGTGATGTGAGTTTTTTGTACACACACATACACACACACATACACACATACATACACACACACATACATACACACAGACATCACCTCAATTCGTCGAGCTGAGTTGATTGGTATATGTGACTCGACCCTCCGGGCCTTCTATCAAAAAGTCATTTTTGGAGTGAACATATAGCCTTTCCAGTACACTTAGTGTACGAGAAAGGCAAAAAGTTCTTTTTTGACCAGCGATGAAACATTGAACGTGAATTGGTAAGCTCGTTTCGTGCTATTTTGATATTTCTCAATAATGATTGAAAATGTGCACTACGATATTCGTAGGTATGTGAGCCGGTGTGCAGGAGAACAGTTTAGGGCGGCGAAAGATGAACCACAAGCTAACCCAGCATCCAGAAGATGGTTATAGCCGGCAGGGTACGGTGGGCAGAACCAGTTGGAGTATCATCTGGCGAGCATTGGGCGTGACCGAGGATGGAGAGTTGCAGACACAAACCGAGTATTGTGATATATAGTTGATTCTGTCTTATCTTAAAATATTATTTTGAGCAAATAAATGTGTTTATTTAATATTGCAAGCTTTTAATGAATTGTTTGCCTACACACCAAAAATTTGATTCGCCTTCCAGCAAAATAAATTGCTGAACCGCCTCCAGCAAATAAATTTTTACTGTAAAATCAGCAACGTTAATTCGGATTGCTGAAGATTCAGCAAGTCACAATAATTACTGGTTCAACCAGGAAGGCAACTGTCAAACACTTAAAAATTTGACGGCAAGCCGAAGAGAATAACAAATACCAAACAAGTTCTTCACAGTTCGTCAGGATTTTATCGCGAAAGTTTCAAACAATCTGCACAATTAAGGTATGTTAAATCACCTGAAATGTGTTTTTGTACAAGGCAAGTGAGTTCTCCTTCAAATTGATCTTTCCAGATGCAGCTGAATTGTCTCTTCATTGGATTGCTGTTGGCAGCTGGGAGAGGAGACGACCGTGACAGCTGAAATTATATTACCAATTGAAGTGTTTTAGCCTAAGGAAACTGTACGAGAGTTACAGGAATAAATGATTGTAATTTAGGATTTTCCTGTGTTGTTTAGTTTATTTCGAAAACTGAACCCAAAATACTCTCAAAAGTTTTGCTGGTTTCTCAGCAATATGAGCCCGAAAAAGAGATGTTGCAGATTGCTGAAAATCCAGCAAAATAACTGTCAAAACGAATTGCTGTAAGTCCAGCAAAACAAATTTTGCTGAATGCATTGCTGGAAGTACAGCACAAAAAAAATCAGCAATACTTTGCTGATAACCAGCACTAAAAATTTGGTGTGTACAACATTAGGATAATTAAGAGTCCCTTAGACGGTAAAATATATGTTTCATTGTAGTCCAACATTTATTCAAGGTTGTGTTGGTCATTTGTTGGGCTTGTCTGGCCAAATATTTGCCATGTGTAATGCGACCCTTAATCAGTTATTTACAGAACAGCACTGCTAGTGTCATCTATATATACAAGAGGAATTCCTTACAAATGAAGTTACTCGATTCCAACCCAATATGACGAACTAGAATGCGTTTAATCAAATTTTTGCATCGGTTCTCTCAGCCAAGCGAAGTAACGCAAATCAGATTGCCTTCCGGCGTAAAGCAGAAACGTAAACAAAGATGATGAAAAACGGTTCCGTAAAATTAAATCGATTTAACTTCTTGATCGACTTAACAGCTTTTCAAGAAAACCACCTTCCAAGGGCGATAGAGGCAGCGGCGTCGCCATCATCACCGCAATGCTACAGGGCAAGGGAAGCATTTTTTTTTCTCTTACTTCAACTTTCTTATGAGTAGCTTTTCACACGTCATTCAGCTACAGGATACGAGTGCGGCGGGTGGCGGCGTCATCCATCCTTGCCGGTATCGAACATCTTCTCCACCACGGCGTTAAAGGCCTTATCAGCTATGCATTGGATTATGAAATTAGATTGAAAAGGTAGGTAGGTACGCTGCAATGGGTGGGTAGCATTGGTGTGCACAAGCAGGATTTGAAGCTGATATAAATTAATTTTTAATAAAATATAAACATTTGGTTGGTAACGATTCACCGTGCTGTAGCCTTATGGTATAGGGGGTGTGTCAGTCAAACTATCGTGGAATTCATATCATCAGGCATGCATTTGTGACGGCAGGCGTTTCTGTTGCATTGTGTAATATTCTTTAATTATAATCAACCACTACTTTCTATTACAATTGTAGAACTACCCATAATAGAACTCAAGAACAGTTTGAAGCATCAAACTGATGTGTTAAACACATAAAAATAT